>NC_052490.1:22584181-22652631 GCF_009730915.1 Dioscorea cayenensis subsp. rotundata | reverse complement strand
GCTATTCCCTCCATTTTATTGTAACGGAAAAACTATTTACGTCGTCAAAATTTGTTACAATTCGGTTACAAAAACTGTTGCAAATCCGTTTCAAGTAACTTTTGCAACAGATTTTTTTCTGTCACAAAATCTGTTGCAAAGTTTTTAATCCGTTGCAAATCTGTTACAAAACTGTTATAAAATTGCAATAGATTTATTCCGTTACAATTATCCGTTGCAAAATTGTAATTTTTTTGTAGTGATAATTTAGATGTGATGCATATTGAAAGAAATGTCTTTGAGAATGTGTTCAATATGATGATGGATATAAAGGGCAAAACAAAAGACAACATAAAATCTCGTAAGGACTTGGCGGTGTATTGCACTAGCAAAGAATTGAAATTGGTAGAAACTAATGGTTGTGTTTACATCCCAGAAGCCTCGTACACTTTTAGCAAAGAAGATAGGAAACGTGTTTGCACATGGGTGAAATAGTTAAAACTTCCTGATGGTTTTGCATCAAATATATCTCAGTGTAAATGAAGTTGTATGCATGTTTTATGGGTTGAAAAGTCATGACTGTCATGTTTTCATGCAAAGTTTGCTGCCAATTGTCATACATGATATGGTGCCCAACTTTGTATATGATGCAATCACTGAATTGTCACATTTTTTTTTTAGGGATTTATGCTCGATGGAATTATATACAGTGCATGTGGTTGAAAGAATATGCAAACTAGAAAAAAATTCCCCCCCAATGTTTTTGACTCAATGGAACATTTGCCAATACACGTATCTTATGAGGCTATGGTTGGAGGATTGGTGCAATATCATTGGATGTATCTGTTTGAAAGGTAGTGTTCCGTTGCATTTTCTATTCTAATATTTTATTTTTTTACCTAAACTTTATTGTTCCTTAATTTTACGATGTTTAGGTTTTTGCCCCATTTAAAGAAAAAGGTGAAAAATCAAGCATGTGTGGAAGGGTCTATATGCGAAGCATATATCATGCAAGAAACTTCATCATTTTGTTTGATGTAATTTGAATCTACTGATGATACAAGATTAAATCGTGCACCTTACAAAGACGATGGTGGAGATGTGGAATCTGTAGGATGACTTTCAATTTTCTCTCATCCTGGTCGAACTTTTGGGCCAATGAATAAAACTAGATTTCTTGAAGACAAAGAACATTATGCTGCAGAGCTATATGTACTTATGAATTGTGAGGAGCTATATCCATATGTGGAGTAAGTATTATTTTATAACTAGTATTTATGGTGCAAAATACAAATTTAAACTTAATCATTATCACTAACTTTATTTTCTTGCATATAGGATGTTCGATGAAATGAAAAAAAAAGAATGTGTGAATATATCTAACAAGGAACTAAAGAAATTATGAGATACAAAAAAATCCAAAATGGTTTAGATAATTTGTAAGTTTTATTAAAAATTATGGTTGTATTACTAGTGAATGTGTATATTTGTGACACATTATTGATCTATGTCTTACACTTTTAGGTGGCTAAACATAAAGATGAAATTGATCCTCATGTTGTAGATATGTCATATGGTCCTGGATGAATTACTCAATGTTTCAAAGTTATTTTATAAATGGTTTCAAGTTCCACACCCAAAACTATAGGAATAACCGCAATACAAAAAATAGTGGAGTTTGCATGAAAGGAAATTCTTACAATGATCATGAGAGATATTTTTATGTTGTCTTGGAGGATATTATCCAATTAGAGTATTTTGGTGTTAGAAACAAAGTTATACATTTTAAATGTCATTGGTTTGACATGGAAAAAGGGGTTAAGGTTGATCCTCGTCATGGTCTTGTTGAAAGTAAACACAAATCAACACTTCTTAGCAATGAACCATTTGTTTTATCTGATGAAGCTCACCAAGATTGTTATATTCCTTATCCCTCTAGTAAGAGAAATCTCCATGATTGGTGGGCCATTTTAAAAACAAAGGCAAGGAGTACATATCATGTTTCTAAAAGGAATACTCATGAAGAAAGTACAGTTGATTTAGTTGATGACATTTATCAAGAAGATAAAATATGCATTTCTACATATGTTTCTCCTTTAGAGGAACTTCAAAACCCAATTATCGTTGCTAATGGTATATTTAAGAAGATAAATTAATTTGTTGAAGAACAACAACAAACTGAAGATAAAGTTAATGAAGATGAAGATGAAGATGAAGATGAAAATGGTGATGAAGATGGGGATGATGGAGATGATGGAGATGAATATGAAGATGATGAAGAAAATGATTTTCATTACTCCGATGACAATTAAGAGCTTTTAATATAGTACTTGTCAAGGACATATATTTTTATATCTAGACTTATCTATTGTCTTTTATATAATTTACTTATTTTTCATGAAAAATTGTTAATCTCTCCATTTATTTGATGCACAAAATTTATCTTGCCCTATGAAACACTTTTTTTTGGTTCATTTTAAGTTTTCACTATTGTACTCACTCAATATATGTTTGCAATTTGTATAACATAGTCACTAGCTTATAGGCTAAATGTATGTATTTTTGTTGTTCACGAATATTATTTAATTTTGGTGTGTATGTTTTGGCTATTATGAACATCACTAATGTATGTATTTTTGTTGTTCATAAATATTGTTTACGTTTTGTATGTATGTTTTGGTTATTATGGTAGTCACTAATGTATTATCAATATGAATATTGTTTAATTTTTTTATTAATATGTATCTAAAGATTTTCAATTTTAATTGTTCTTAACAATTATTGTTTTTTTGCAATAGTGCTACAATGGTTAAACAAGAAGATCCCAAGACAGAAAATAAAGGTAAAGGTCAAGCAATTGAAAAAAGAAAAAATCTTTTATGAGTGCATTTCATATCATATTCACTCACCCACTTTCCATTCACTTATTTTTTCCTTGTGCAGAAACCAGGTGTTCAAAGTGAATTGGAGTAAATTCAGGGATTAACTGAGCAGAAGAATCAAGCTTCTTCTAAGTTTCAAGATTGACATGAGCATCGCATGACCATGTGTTGTTCCCCTGAATACCTCAGCCTAGAGATGAACAAGGAAGTATTCAAGTATGATCATGCCCTCAGGCCAGACACCGTCTTCGCATTACCGTGCGCGTTCCCTTAAAAATCTTTGCCTAGAGATAGTTTCTTCTAAACAAAGGCAGCAAGATTTTGAAGCTCTTCGCACAACCATGTGCAGGCAGGACACGGGCATGACACGATAATGTTTCCCCCACTTGAATATTCTAGGCCTTTTTCACTCAGAATCCTCATCGAGGACATGGTCATCGCACGACCATGTGCAGACCTTGTCAAGCCCAAAAATTGCCATACAACTCGAGATTTCTAGGGCTTTGGGATCATCTTTGTTCAGGGATTTTTTTTTTCCAATTGGAGGACGTGGATGAGATCAACATTAGGCTTCACCACACCATCTAGGGAGCTCAAGGACCAGTTGGAGGCACAAGAGAAGTGGCGTTAGCACCAAGAATGATCACTTTGCTTATGAAGGGGAGAATCATGTCTTCTTTTTCTAGATTTTCAATTTTTTCTTCCTTGTTGTTTTCATCCATGAGCGGCTAATAGTCCATAGTAGCTCATGGTGTTAAACTACAATGTTTTGTTTGCATTGACTAATTGCTTTTAATGTCTACAGAGTTCTTTGGATTCTAGTATTAAATCTTGTGTTGTATAACTTGAAGTGTTTGATTTGCACAAATGCTTTCGTAAAACTTGGTTTACAGATGGCCATAGTTTTGATTGCTTATTGTGATTGCAAAACCCGATGTGTTTGAGATGCAAAGTTACCCTAGAAAACCTTGGTATATTTGAGAACCATAGATGCAACCTTGCTTTAGAGCACACACTGGAACCTTGGGATGTACTTGGTAGGCATTAGAAATAATTCAGCATACTATAACTTGTAGGGATCACCTTGGAGCATTACTATCTTATTGTCGAATACTCACCCTTGTCTACCCATTCCTTCCCTCTATTCTCTTTAGTTTTTGTTTTGCTCTTGTTTAAAACCAACCTGATCTTTGTTTAACAAGAGATCATTGGAAAACCGAGTACTTTGAGTTCCAGTCCCTGTGGTTCCACAACTCTACCCCTTGCGGGGTACCACTTTATTACTTGCTTGCAACCCGTACACTTGCTGAGAGTGCGTTAAGTTTTTGGCATCATTGCCGGGGATTGGTAACTTTTAGGAAATTGTAGAATCTAGTGATATAGTTTGTTCATATCACTATTTTCTTGTAAATATCTGTTTTCCCCCTTTGTTTTAATCATTCTTGTTGGTTTTATTTTTAGTTTATTCATTTTATTCTCTTGAGCTTACTTTGACCTATGCTTTTCATGTAGTCACCTTTGTCCTCATGGAAGAATTATTAACCACCTTGAGAAACTACCCTTGTTCACTCAATTATCAAGAGGGGGAGGCCAATGGATGATGACCATACCTTTGCAAAGCTAACATTAAAGTTCCATGAGCATACTGTCCAATGGAATCAATTTGTCTATATAGAGATAAGTTCCCAGCAAGACAATCAAGAATAAGAGGTAGAATTCAACCATGCAATGCCCATTTCAATTGATCTTAGCAAAAGCCCTCAAGATGAAGAAGAAACTCAGTATTGTAATACCAGGGATGAGGAACTTAGGTGCTCGGCAAAAAAAGTGAGAGACAACTTGGACGTAGACATTGGAGATAAACAGAGGAATATTATTTGGGAGATTTCCAAATTAGAGTTGACCCGCCTTCCGGAGACTGAGCTTAAGGAGTTACCTGCACACTTGGAGTATGCCTTCCTGGGAAAAGCTTCTCAGCTACCCGTTATCATTTCTTCCACTCTTGAGGCTGAATGAAAAGATAAATTGGTTGAGATGCTGCGAAAGCACAAGGCAGCCATCGCCTGGATTATCTCTGACATCAAAGGGATTAATCCATCTTTCTAAACACATTAAATTCTTATAGAGGATAACGTCAAACACAAGGTGCAGCCTCAAAGAAGATTAAACCCTAACAAGATAGAAATAGTAAAGAAGGAAGTGAAGAAACTTCTCGATGCTGGGATAATTTATCCGATTTCAGATAGTCCTTAGGTAAGTCAAGTCCAAGTGGTGCTTAAAAATAGGGTATAGCAATGGTTTTGAATGAGCATAATGAATTGATCCCTACATGTATAGTGACTAGATGGGGAATTCTCATTGATTACCGTAAGCTGAATGACGGAATGCGCAAAGATCATTTTCCATTAACATTTATGAAACAAATTTTTGAATGGTTGGTAGGTCACAATTATTACTATTTTATGGATGGAATGTCTAGGTATTTGAAAATTCCTATGGCACTTGAAGATTAGGACAAAACAACTTTCACTTGCCCTTATGGTACCTTCGCTGACAAAATAATGCCATTTGGCTTGTGAAGTACCCCAATAACTTTTCAGTGATGTACGATGTCAATTTTTGATGAGTTTATTGAACGCTTTATGGAAGTTTTCATGGATGACTTCTCGGTCTTCACAGATTACTTTGAAGGATGTTTGAAAAATCTAGAGAGAGTCCTTATAAGGTGTGAAGAGACAAATATAGTGTTGAACTTGGAGAAATGTGATTTCATGGCAAGAGAAGGGATCGTGCTTGGACACAAAATTTCAGATGTGGGAATTGAAGTAGACAAGGCCAAGTTCGACACATTCGAGAAACTTTCCCCACCCAAGTCTGTAAAAGATGTTTGTAGCTTCCTTGGTCATGTGGGCTTCTATCGGAGGTTTATTCAATACTTCTGAAAAATTTCTAAGCTTATGATGAAACTCTTGGAAAAGGACACATCGTTCGTGTTTGACCAAGAATGCCTCACTGCTTTCCAAACTCTAAAGGAAAAGTTAGTCAGAGCACCAATTGTGAAGGCTTCGGAGTGGGATTGTCCCTTCGAAACTCATGTGTGATGCAAGTGATTGGGCAGTTGGGATGGTGCTAGGTTAGAGACAAAACAAATAATTCCACCCAATTTACTATACGAGTAAAACTTTAACGTCAACTCAGGGGAACTACACTACTACAGAAAAGGAATTGTCGGCTATCATCTATGCTTTTGATAAGTTCAGGTTCTACCTAGTGCTTTCAAGGGACATAGTGTATGCAGATCATGCTGCAATCAGATACCTTCTTGCCAAGACTAATGCAAAAACTTGTTTGATTATATGGATACTCCTCTTTGAAGAATTTGATGTGGAGATTCGGGACATGAAAGGATCAGAGAATGTGGTGGCCGACCACCTATCACGCCTGACACATACATATGGAAACATTAGCATTCACCAAAGAATCAACAACGTTTTTCCTGAAAAACATCTCTATTAGGTCCGAAAGAAACCTACTCAAAATAAGAAACAACCTTGGTTTGCTGATGTCACCATCTACCTGATGGTGCGAATTATTCAATCACAATTCTCCTACCAACAACAAAAAAAATTCCTGTCCAACATCAAACATTATTTTTGAGAGGACCATATCTTGTACAAAATGTGTGCTAACCTGGTAGTCTGCCATTGTATTTCACATGCAGAAGGATAGAAAATCTTGGAACACTATCATGTCGGAATAGGGGGAGGTCATTTTAGTGCAAACCACATAGCTGAGAAGAATTTGGATGTCAATTTCTTTTGACCAACACTATTTATGGATGGTTGGAAATTTGTCAGATCATGTGATCAATGCCAGGGGAGTAGGAATCTGTCCAAACTATATGAAATGAAACAAACCCCTATCCATCAGTTTAAAGTATTCAATGTGTGGAGGATTGATTTCATGGGACCATTCCTAAACTCAAATGGAAACAAATATATGCTAGTAGTAGTGGTAGACTACGTTTCTGAATGAGTAGAGACATAGGCTCTACCTTCAAATGATGCAAGAGTGGTGGTCAAATTTCTAAAAAAGCTATTCTCCCAGTTCGGCACCGCAGAGCAAGTATCAGTAATCAGGGGACACACTTTTGCAACACTCATTTTGAAAAGGTAATGAAGAATTATGGTGTCAACCACCGTATTGCCACCACTTATCACCCCCAAACGAGTGGTCAAGTCGAAGTCACAAGCCAGGATATAAAGATAATTATGGAAAAAACCATTCATCATTATAGGCATTATTGGTCAGAATGGTTGGATGAAGCTATTTGGTCCTACAGAACAGCACATAAAACTTCCACAGGGCACACACCCTATGGGTTGGTTTACAGTAAGGCATGCCATTTGCTGGTCAAACTTAAGCACCAAGCATATTAGGCAATTAAAATGGTGAGTTTGGATTTGGGAGATGAACAGAAAAATGGAAATATTAATTGAATGAGCTGTTGAGGCATAGACTCAATGGTTATGAGAATACATTGCTGTAGAAGGAGAAAAAAAGATGAATTCATGACGACCACCTCAGGAAAGATAAGCAATTTCAGGTCAGAGAGCAAGTTTCCCTTTTCAATTCAAGGTTGAAGCTTTTTTCCAGAAAATTGAAATACTACTAGTCAGGACCTTCCTTGATCACAAAAACATTTCCTCATAGGGTAGTTGAGATCTCTCACCCATTAAAGGAACCTTCAGGGTCAATAGGTATCTATTCAAGCATTATACGATAAGAGAGGGCATTCTTTCTCCTGTAGTGGCTAGTGCGTTCTTACTTCATGATTCCCCTGACTGAATAGGAAACCCAAGTTGTTTTGTTTCCTTTTATATGTGTCCTTTTGATTCTATTTTTCACCTTCGTATTCTAGTTATTTTTTGCTGTAGTTTGCTTTAATCAGTGTCTCTCGAGGTATTTTTCTATGCATGGGCCACTAATTTTCATTGGCTTCCATTTTGTAAAACTCAGGAAGGACACTGGCCGAACACAATCATGCCAAGAAGGGTCGTATAGTGCTCTTGCTATTTACAAGATCATGTTTTCCCTTTTTAAGCTCTTTGGAAATTTTCTTGAGATTTTCAGGAAGAGAGACACACTCTCGAAATGATTGTGTTTACCCTGATAACCCTAGTATGATCGTGTCCGGGCATGTCTAGTCACGACTTGTCACCTTAACCTTGTTCTTCCTCAAAAATCTATTCAACACCAGTCACCCCTTTTTGCTAACTACTCCCAACCATTTCATAAGTGTTTGAGTACACATATTTTTCTATATATTTTACATGCTTTAGGCATTATTTTAACCATGTTTTATTTCTCATATACTGTATTTGGTGTTTTTTTGTGCAATTAGGTTATAAATGCCTTGAAGTAAGAAAAATAAGCAAAAATAGGTCATAAAGACACATTTTTTGAGTTCTTGTGCAACCTAAGGATCAAGACACAAGTGGAGCTCATGTACATGGAGGTGTGTGCAACTTCCAAGGGGATTCAATGCAATTTGCTAGTTGGAAAGGCACAAAGGCAATCACATCTCCATTCCCTACTCTACGTGAAGAATCCAAGACCTTCCTAATGTTGATTGAATGAAGAAAAGTCTTATAACCAACCAAGTGGATGTGTGCTCGACCATGTGGCTTCAAAAGAAGCGTATACTAGCAATGGGTACTATAGCAGTAATGCAGAAGGGAAAACACTGTTCATGCGACCATTTAAAAATTCCACGCGGTCGCGTGGGAATTTCTTTCTGCAGATCATGCGGGTGCGTGAAATCTCACGCGTGGAGGCACATGACAGTCGCGGTTTAGGCTTATAAATAACCTTCTTGCCCTATTCTTTGGAGACTCTTTGCTAGCGTTCGAAGGGCATAACATCTAGGGTTTCAAGAGGAGGTCTTTGGTGAATTCGAGGGGCGCTCTTCACCAACTTTGATAGATTTTCCTCCGTCATAGCATCGAGAGGGCCTTTGCAGCCTAGCTTCGAAGAAGGATCCTTCAAGACGTTGAGCAACCCATCAAGGGTATCATCATGAATTCAAGAAGGTTTTTCTTATCTTCAAGATCTTATCTTTTGTATTGACTTACTTTATGTTTTACATTAATTACAAGTTTATTTGAGTTCTAATCTTGTTTTATCATTGCTTGCAGGTCATATTGATCTTTATGATTAATTCTTAATATATGATTTGTTGCCTTGGTGAGATAGAGGTCTCAATTTGGGTTAGAACTCCATGATTAAAGAGGATTGAGAGGGTGAGTCATGAGATAGTGTAGTGTCCCCTTTCCCTTCAGATGAGTGCTTCCTATCTCCGTATTTCCATGACTTTATACAACCATATTTTGAGACATTTAGAAAAGAAACCATAGGATTTGGGTTTTGTTTTCAAAATAAGAGACATTACCAAAAGAAAATATAGGATTAGGGTTTTGATTCAAATATAGTCGGCATTCAGAAAAGAAAACATAGGATTATCATTTTGATTGAAAATAGGAGACATTACAATGAGAAAAAATATAATTACGCTTTTGATTGAAAAAATAACAAACATTACTATAAGAAAATATAACAATAGGGTTTTCAATGAAAAATCGGAAACATTACTTTAAAAAAATATAGGATTAGGTTTTCGACTCAAAAAATAGTAGACATTCACAAAAAAAAAACATATTATTAGCTTTTAAATTGGAAAATATGAGACATTTCAAAAAGAAAACATAGGATAAGAATTTTGTTTGAAAAATCGGAGACATTACTATAATAAAACATTGGATTAGGGTTTTAATTAGAACCAAAAAATAAGGGGCAATTACAAAATAAAGCATAAGATTAGGGGTTTTATTCAAAAATAGGAGACATTACGAAAAGAAAACAAAAATTAGTTTTTTGATTGAAAAATAGGAGGCATTCCAAAAAAAAAACATAGGATTAAGGTTTTGATTCAAATATAGTAGGAATTACTAAAAGAAAACATAGGAATAGGGTTTTGATTGAAAAATAGGAGATATTACTATAAAAAAACATAGGATTATGGTTTTCAATAAAAAATAGAAGACATTAATATAAGAAAACATATCACTAGGGTTTTGATTAAAAAATAGTAGACATTCCAAAAATAAAATAAAGAATTAGGGTTTCGATTCAAATATAGTAAGCATTCTGAAAAGAAAACATAACATTAGGGTTTTCATCGAAAAATAAGAGACATTACTATAAAGAAACATAGGATTAGAGTTTTAATTAAAAATTAGTAGACATTCATAAAAAAAACCACATATAATTAGGGTTTTGATTGAAAATTAGGTGCCATTTTGAAAACAACACATATAATTACGGTCTTGATTGAAAAATATGTGACATTCAGAAAACAAAAAATATCATATCAGGAATTTGATTAAAATTAGTAGGCATTCCCTGAACAAAAGATAGGATTATGGTTTACATTCAAAAAAATGCGACAATCCGAAAAGAAAATAAATGATTAGTGTTTTGATTCAAACCTGAAAAATAGGTCACATTCTGAAAAGAAAACATAGGATTAGGGTTTTGATTCTAAAATAGCAAAGATTCAGGAAAGGAAAGAAAGGATTAGGTTTTTGATTGAAAAATAGGAGATATTATGTAAAGCAAAATAGGTTAGGTTTTTGATTCAAAACTAATAAATAGGAGACATTTAAAAAAAGAAAAAAAGATTCGGGTTTTGATTGAAAGATAGGAGACATTACGAAAAGAAAACATAGGATTATGGTTTTTATTCAAATATAGTTGGCATTTAAAAAAGAAAATATAGGATTAGGATTTTGATTCAAAAATATGAAATATTACAATAAGAGAACATAGGATTAGGGTTTTGATTAAAAAATAATAGACATTCCATAAAGAAAACATTGGATTAGGGTTTTGGTTGAAAAATAGGAGACAATACTATAATAAAACATAGGATAAGGGTTTTGATTAAAAACTGAAAAATCGGGGATATTTCCAAAATAAAACATAGGATTAGTGTTTTGATTCAAAAATAGTAGACATTTACCAAAAAAAAATAAAAAATTGGATTAGGGTTTTGATTCAAAAATACGAGCCATCCTGAAAAAAAAAGCCATTGTATTAGGGTTTTGATTGAAAACATACAAGACATTTCGAAAGGAAAACATAAGATTAATATTTTGATTAAAAACTAGCAAACATTCCTAAAAGAAGAAAAACATAAGATTAGGGTTTTGATTAAAAAATATGTAGCATTTAAAACTAACTTAGGTTTATTGTTTTGATTAAAAAATATGAGACCTTCCCAAAAGATTATTATTTTGCATTAAAAGATAATTTTGATTAAAAATATGGCATTTAAAATAAATGATTATTATTTTGATTCAAAAATAGGAGACATTCCCAAAAGAAAACATAAGATTAGGGTTTTGATTCAAAAAATGAGGCATTTTGAAAAGAAAACATAGGATTATTGTTTTGATTGAAAAATTGAGACATTCTGTAAAAAAACATCGGATAAGGGTTTTCATTAAAAATTAGCAGACGTTAACAAAACAAAATATAGAATTACGGTTTTTACTAAGAAAAATGAGGCATTCGAAAAAAAGCAGTAGGGGGTTATAGTTTTCATTCAAAATCGATAAATAAAAGGCATGAAGAAAAGAAAACATAGTATTAGGGTTTTGATTGAAAGATATCAGATATTGAGATAAAAACATAGGAGTAGTGGTTTAATTCAAAAATAGGAGTTAATTCAAAAAAATAGGAGACATTTTGGAAAGAAAACATAGAATTAGTGTTTTGAATGAGAAACAAGAGACATTTACAAAAGGAAAACATAGGATTAGGGTTTTGATTCAAATATAGTAGGAATTACAAAAAGAAAATGTTGGAATAGTGTTTTGATTCAAAAATAGGAGCCATTTCCAAAAGAGAACATAGGATTATATTTTTGACTAAAAAATATGAGACATTCAGAAAAGAAAACATAGAATTATGGTTTTCATCCCAAAATAGGAGACATTCTCAAAAGAAAACATAGGATTGGTGTTTTGATTGAAAAATATAAGATATTCCAAAAAAAACAAAGGATTAGTGTTTTGATTAAAAAATGCGGAGACATTATGAAAAGAAAACATAAGATTATGTTTTTGGCTGAAAAATAAGAGGCATTATGAAAAGAAAACATAGGATTAGGGTTTTAATTCAAAACAGAAAAATAGGAGACATTCCGAAAAGAAAACATAGGATTACAGTTTTGATTGAAAAATATGAGACATTTCTAAAAGAAAATATACAATGAGGGGTTTGATTCAAATCTGAAAAATAGGAGACATTTACAAAAGAAAACATAAGATTAGAGCTTTGATTAAAAAATTGGCAGCATTACAAATAGAAAATATTGGATTATTGTTTTCGATTCAAAAATAGGAGGCATTCCAAAAGGAAAGCATAGAATTAAGCTTTTGATTGAAAAATAAAAAAAGTAAGAGACATTCCGAAAGTACGACATAGGATTGGGCTTTGATTCAAAATTGAAAAATAGGACACATTACAAAAAACATAAAATTCAGGTCTTAATTCAAGAAAAGAAGACATTGTGAAAAGAAAACATGGGATTAGATTTTTTATTCAAAATTGTAAAAGTTAAACATTCTTGTAAGGAAACATAATATTAGTTTTTTGATTCCAAACAAAAAAAAAGAGGAGACATTCAATATAGAAAACATAAGATTAGGCTTTTGATTAAAAACTAGTAGAAATTCCGAGAAGAAATAATATGATTAGGTTTTTGATTGAAGATAACAAAGTTTTTGTGTTTTCATTCAAAACTAATAAATAAGACACATTCCGAAAAGAAAAATATAGGATTAGGGTTCAATTAAAAAAATAGGAGACAATCTAAAAAGAAACATAGGATTAGGGCATTGATTGAAAAATAGGATACATTCCCAAAATAAAACATAGGATTAGGATTTCAATTGAAAATTGATAAATAGGAGACATTCCAAAAAGAAAATATTGGATTTCGTTATTAACACAAAATAGGGGACATTCCAAAAAGAAATCATAGGATTAAGATTTTTATTCAAAAATAGGAGAAATTCAGAAAAGAAAACATTTGATTAGGGTTTGGATTCAAAAATAGCAGATATTCACAAAGCAAAAACTATGATTAGGGTTTTGATTAAAAAAAAAGAGGCATTACTAAAAGAAAACATAGAATTAGGGTTTTGTTTAAAAAATAACAAATATTCCGAAAAGTAAAGAAATAATTAGGGTTTTGATTGAAGAATAGGAGATATTACTATAAGAAAATATAAGATTAGGGTTTGGATTCAAAAATAAGAGGCATTACTGCAAGAAAACATTGGATTAGGGTTTTGAATGAAAAATCTGAGACATTACTATAAGAAAACACGAGATTATGGTTTTCATTGAAAAATGTGAAACATTTCAAAGAAGAAATATAGGATTGGGGTTCTGATTCAAATACATTAGGAATTCCGAAAAGAAAACATAGGATTAGAGATTTGATGGAAAAATGGGAGACATTAATATCAAAAAACATATGATTAGAGTTTTGATTAAAAAATAGTAGACATTTTGAAAGGAAACCATTTGATTAGGTATTTGATTGAAAAATATGAGGCTTTCCGAAAAGAAAACATAGGATTAGGGTTTTGATGGAAAAACTGGTGACATTACTATAATAAAGATATGATTAGTGTTTTGATTAAAAACAAAAAAATAGAGGACATTTCCGAAGGGAAAAATAGGATCAGGGTTTCTATTGTAAAATGGGAGACCTTCCAAAAACAAAACATAGAATTAGTGTTTTGATTGAAAAATAGGAGGCATTACAAAAAGAAAACATAGGACCATGCCTGTTGTACCCTGTCCTGATTTAGACCTCGGGCCTATTTAGATTTTTATGCTTGCATTAGGAGTAAAATGGTCATTTAGTAGTAGTGGCATTTTTGCATGTTTGCATAGTAGCTTTTATGTGAAAAATCGGGGGCAATTCAGTCATTTGGATTCATTTTCTATGATTTTTCTATTAAGAGGGCAATTAGGGTCATTTCCTATTTTTAAAAGAAAAATGAATGAATGAATGAGAAAAGCCTGGAGTGTTCTTTTCCTTCCTGCTTCCTTGCTTCCTAGCTTCTTGTTCTTCTTGTTCGGCCGAGCATAAACTTTGAAACAAAAATCTTTCCGGCGAGAATTTCCGGCGACCTTCAATACCAAACTTATTCCTCTCTCACTCCCGAATCCGGTAAGCCTTATATCCAATGTTTTTGTTTTGTATTTCACCCGTATTTCCTTGTTTTTAGAAATATATAAAAATTTCGATTTCTCCATGAATATGATGATTCATAGGCTTAAATTGAAGCCAATGATTTATAATGCATGTATGAGAATGTTGTAGAAGAAAATTTTTGATTTAGAGTTGTAAATTGGGAGAAAAACCATATGGTATAAGGTTACTGTAGCAATTTGAAATTACTCGTAGTACCGAAAATTTTATGCCTTATATGGTATTTCTTTGGTCCACATTGAAGCTCTTCTTACCCCTCGAACTCATTGGAACTAGTTTTACTCCATTATCGAGATCGTTTGGATCCAAAATGACGATGTTTTGCCCTAAAACCCTAATATTTTGTATTAGACATGTATAATCGTATTTTATACATTTTCTTGTGATTATCATTCTTATGTTCATTAAAATTTGAATTCCCTGCTTGTATCTAGGTGGCGAAGCATCCTCCAAGGGGAAGGAGCTCGCCCGATCGGTGAGTCGCGTCTCGGGATCAGGACGCATCGGGATTCAGTGAGTGGTTAAATTTATAATTGCATAGATTTAATAAGAGTACTAAAGTATTTCTTCATGTGTTTTTATCACATAAACTTGATGATAAATTGACTTCCTTTTGATATATATATTTTTGAGTACTGAAATTTACTTGAAATGGTTAAAACTAGAATGCTTATACCTATTTATTTGAAAAGAAACATGTTTACTTGCATTTCCGTATTTATATGCAAATGAGATATGGTTTGATGTACATTTCCGTATTTAAACATTGTATGATGGATTATTTGAATTGGAAGTTGGAAAGAGTATATTGTGGCATTCAGTTTTGATGGTGACGGCGGACTTTAGTCCGACACTGCGAGTGTAGGGGTTCCACGGTCCGGCACGATGGGAGGCGGCGTGGTTAACCTGGTTTACCACTGGTCAAGAGGTGCTGCTGAGCCATTGACAGAGGGTTACATTATGTGAGAAACCCGGGGTCACCACACGGGGATCTCGGTAGGGCCAACACCAAGGAAAGGCACCCTTTAAATTTTAAAAAGTTTTAAAAACTCCTTGGTGGTCCCCAGCTAGTCGCGCCACGATTAGTGTGGGGAACTGTTTTAGGCCATCCTCGTATTTTTGGAGCTATGTTCATTATGTTTTAAAATGTTATTTGCTTTTACTATTGATGAATCTTGTGTTACTTGTTAATATGTTGAATACTTGGAACTGATTTTATATGCTATTATTATTTTTTTTTAAATTACCATTTGAAATACTTTTATCACTGTTACATCTATCTCGACACCACTCACCGGGTAACCTCTGTTTACTCACCACTCCCCTTTTATCTTTTTAGATCGGACGTTGGATGGAGTTGTCTTTGTCCGAGATAGTAGAGGATTTATCTGTACTTCTTATTTTAGGTTTGTTATAGTATGCATGTACCCTCTATGGATCCACTAGACTTGACCTTATATCGGTTCTTGTATTTATATTTTTCGGGTTGTATCCTAAAAACCCCGGTTTTGTCTTATTAGTTATTGCTACTTGTGTTTGGGGTTCCCTAGTACTAGGGAACCCTATTTGTGATATTTTTATTATGTTGTCTTCTAGTTATATAATTGTGATATCAGGGTTTATATTGAGCCTACGGACGACTCGAAAGTGGGGCCGTTGTGGGACCCACTTCTTGTCAGTCAGTGGCGGTTGCCACGTGCCCTGGGTTAGGGTTCGCGTGACAATTTTAGTGGTATCGAGGCTAGAGGTTTACATTGATCTTGGTTTAAATTCTAAAATTGTTGATTTCCTTAAAGACTAGTGGATCCAATTACTGATTTGCATTGAGCATAAGTGCATATAGGAGTTAAGCTTAAAAATTTGTCTCTCTTTGTTCTTTTCAGTTAGAATGCCAAAGACTAGCGTCCACGTCACGCGTCGAGGAGCTAGTGTTCCTTCAGGGAACCTACTCACCGCTCAACCTCCTTCTCCCCCATAGGCAAAAGGTCAATTCATGACATGAGCCTCGTCGTGGCGACTCAGTGCATGCTCTGGAGTTCGAGTCCTGCACCTCGGGCTGTAACCCCGGAGTAGCACCACTCACAAGCTCTCCAAAGCTTTAAGGCATATTGGGATGCTCAGGGTCGTCAGCAGACATATCAGGAATATCGTGATTTTCTTGGTTATTGGAGCTTGTTTGGGGGACGACCCATACTTCGAGCCGATGTCATGCCACCACCACCACCCCAATGCCTTGAGTTCGGAAGCACCGGTGGAAGAGCAGTAAAAATCGACTCGAGCTTAATTTTTGTCCAAGCTCTTTGAAGGAAGCAAGAGCAGTTGGGATGTAATGCTTTTGATGGTTCGAGTGATGCTATGGGTGCAAGGAATGGTTAAAAGAGGTTGCTTGCTACTTTTGAAGACATGGGCATAGAAGATGAGCTGAAACTAAAGGTTGCAGTCAGGCTTTTGGAAAACAGAGCAAGGATCCGTGGGAAACTCTCAAGGGTCGTTCGAGAATACCACCCGACTTTGTCGGATTTTCTACATGAGTTTGATGAAGAATATTACACTCGATTTCACCGTGACCGAGCGACAAGAGTACATGAAATTGGTTCGAGGAAATAAAGGCGATGGCGAGAATATGAAAGTGATTTTGAAAGAATTGGCAAATTTTGTACCTGAAATTGTTGGTGGTGAAGAAGCTTTATGTTCCAAGTTTGAGGCAAGACTGAATCTTAGTATCAGAGAGAAGATGGCAGTTACTGGGAATCAAAGCTTCAAAGAAGTGGATTCGAGTTAGCATTGAGGGTGAGAAATTGGTTCTTGAAGGTAAACGCCTGTCGTGAAAATTTGGCCAAGAGAAGAAACTCGAGATTTTTCAAAGGCCGTCCAAGCGCAGCAAGAGTGAGGGTACTTCTTGAGTTTTTCGGGATCGGTTCGATCGAGACCTCCATCGAGGGCAGGCTGGCAATCGGGAAGGGTGCTACATCTGCGAGTGGCGGGTTATGGAGGGAAAATCAGCGGAAATGTTCCCTGGATGCGGAAGCTGCGATAGATTTCATCAGGTCCATGCCGTGAGCCACGCGAGATGCTATCGATGTAGTGGGCGGATGGTCACTGTAAGTCGACATGTCGGAGTTAGGCCATGGAACACCGAGGGTTCGGCACTCCCTCCTCCTGCGGGTCGGCGAGTCGATCTAAGGGTGTCACAGCCTACTGCTTCTACACTGTTGCCCCTACCCGGATCGATTCTCGCTAGTAATAGTCCACAAGGTGGAGCAGCACGACCTCGGGACCCGTTCTCGAGACGAGTTTTTGCCATGACCAATGAGGAAGCCGAGGGCGAGACCAGCGTGATTCTGGTCTTGTATCTATTTTTTTCGAGCATGATGCATATGTATTGATTGACTCGGGATTGAGAGAGATCTTTTTATTATGCTTGCATTTTCATGTCATGCTCGATAGAATAGCCTCCCATTAGGGCTGTGAACTTTTAATCCAAACACCTCACGGGTGAAGAGATTATCGAGGGGAGGTAGTTTTTCAGGATGTCCTATCAAAGTGAAGGGTGTAGATTTTTGAGGCGGATTTGATTCCATTGGAGATCACGAGATTTTGATGCCATACTTGGTATGGGATGGTTGAAATAGGCATAAGGCTTTCCATTGATTGCTTGAGGAAGGAAGTGACCTTTTGCAAAAGCTCTCATGGACTGAGTATTGTGTTTGAGGGTGAAAGGAAGGTTCTTTCGAGGTGTGTGATATCTTCGTGAGGCGAGGAAACTGTATGCATAGGGATGTGAGGTATGCTTGGCTCACATAGTAGATCTGAAAAATTGTTGAGACCAGAACCTCGAGGATGTTCCTATTGTTCGAGGAGTTTCGAGGATGTGATTTCTGAGGAATTGCACGGATTGCCTCAGGGACGAGAGTTTGGAGTTTGCTATTGAATTTGCTACAGATGCTTGCTCGATCTCTATTCCTCCCGTATCGCATGGCACCAGCAGAACTTACCGGATCCTACTCGCTATCAGCATCTTGTTGGTAGCTTGGTATATCTTCTTTCGCATTACGTCGACATCTCTCGTGCTGTCGCACATTCTCGATCGGTTTGTTGCGGCTCCCACCTCATTTCATTATGGACATCTTCTTCACGCATCTGCGATATCTTCGTGGCCTTGTCTCGCGTGGTTTGTTCTACTCCACAGTCCACTCTTATTCTAGAGCCTATACGATGCTACTTGGGCGGCTCACGATGATAGGGTCTACATCAGCAGCTCTATCATGATCTTTCTAGGGTCTTCCCTTGTTGTTTGGAAGACTAAGAAAGCAGTGATGTTGCCAAGTCCGATCTTTCAGGCGAGGTTGCGTGCTTTTGGCTTCTCTGCATGCGGAGGTGCTTTGGATTAGCTCCGTTCTAGAGGATTTTTGGTGTCTAGATTCATTCTTCTATTCCTATTCATTTGTGTGCGATGCGGAGCCCTTGATTCGTCTGCTGATCCGGTCAAGCATGGCGACTCAAACACATTGGTGTGGATGCACACTTCACTCGTTGTCATGTTCGTGCTCATACTTGTGTCGCTTCATTATCGCCTCTTCGAGGTTCGGGGTGGGTCGATTTCTTCACTAAAGCCCGGACACGTGATCGGCATCTATTTATGTTGTCCAAACTCAAGACACATGATCCGCCTTCGAGTTTGAGGGGAGTGTTAGATATGTGTATGTATATTAGATGTATGTATATATATACATACGTATACTCATACATTTAGCTTCTATATGAAGCCCCATGATCACTAGTTGTGTAATATGAGATAAAGTGGCGATCTACTTCTTCTTCTCCTCTTTCATTCTACCTCTTCTAACGAGTAGCAATGATGGATGTTCGGTCGGACTTCAGTCAATTATTGCTTGAAAGCGATCAATAGTTTGAGTTTGGTGTTATTTGTTAAGGCAGGGACCCACCACCCTAACTTCTCCATAACTTGCAGATTACGGGGGAAGGGTTGGTGGTGGTATATCAACTAGAGAGCGTCTCCCACAGGCGATGTGGGACTATGGTCTAAGCCACGTTGCGTCCCAACACCCCCACAGGCCCACAGCCGGATGTGGGACCCAAGATCCCTAGCCATAGCTACGTCTACGTATTAAGGCGAGGACCTACCTAGCTTAACTCCATGACTGATTACGAGGGAAGGGTTGGTGGTGGTATATCAACTAGAGGAGCGTCTCGCAGGCGATGTGGGGCACTATGGTCCCTAAGCCAGCTACGTCCCAACATTATTATCATTGAAGAAAAACATATTCAAGCATGGTAAGATTTTTATCATGGTTGAAGGAAATCAGTTTTTAATTGATTATTGGAAATAGCAAAAATTTTAGGGACGAAAGATATCCTAGGCAAAAGGGAGGTCTCCATTCAACTTATTAAAACTAAGGTCCAACTCAGAAGTTTCTTTGTCTTGCACAATCCTGTCAAAAAATATAATAGCGAAAAATGCTTAACGTTGAAGACATTTTAAATTAGAAAAGGAAATAAATTTAACCAAGAACAAGGAAACATTATGCGTTAATTTGGAGGGAAATCATCTCTTACCTTGCAAGGAGGTGCCATTGAGCCTGTTCCATGACAAAGGTAAGACTTTGAGTGAGTTCCATTCATTCACCATGGATGGAATGTTCCACTAAATTCATTTGAACTCAAATCCAACACTTCAAGTTTGTTTAATCTGCTCAACTCTGTGAAAAGAAAAACAAATGTCAAAATAGTTTTCACAGTTCTCACACTTTATCCAAAGTTATCTTAGTTTCCAATCTTCTGAAAATTATTTAAGGTGTTCAGTAATTGAAAAAAACTCTTTTGATGATTACAGCAAATAGTGATAAAACTATGAAGCTAATATAAGTAAAAGCATCACATTTTGATGAAAAATAAAAACTAGATCAAGTAGAAATAAAAAGAATTGCACCTTTGAAGGGAAGGCTTCCTTCCATTTGGTTATCACTAAGGAAGAGAGTTTTGAGTGAAGTTAGTCCAGCCAATAATGAAACAATGGTTGTATTCAAACTATTGGAAGACACATCCAAATAATCGAGCCTGTTCATATTTAACCAATCCCCCAGTGTTGGAAACAAAAACAATCAGATCTTAAACATTAAGTACAAGAAACCTATAGTGTGTAAAATACATACCACTGATAAATTAGTCACTCTCTATGCCATTGCCTCTTAGTGCCAACCCTTTGAGAGATCTCAGAGCAGCCAAAGATTCAAGAGTTTTGCCATCAAAGTAGTTTGCAGAGATGTCTAAATACTCCAGCCTCTTCAATGGAACAAGGTGTTGAAACAATCAATAGGAATACAGGCAGTGTTACCATTGTTGAATAGCACCAGGCTTCGCAATTCATTCAATGGCAAGAACAAAGATATGCTCAGAGTGTAGTATGAGAACAGGGCACCGGTTTGCAAGTCCCAAGTTCCCAACTGAGGTCTAGGTTTGTGATACGCTTTGTTATTCATGAGCACTGTATTCGGTCCCATCTGCAGCAGTCACTGCTATAACTAATGTTCCGCCTCCGCGTTTGGAAGAAAGAGGATGCCCATCGGCGGTGATTGAGAATTTGACCTCTAGCAGAGCAATTATTTCCTCTTCTATGCAGGCAAGGGTAGCCATTTGGCTGCAGCCAGATTAAAAGAAGTATTGAGCACAAGAGATAAGGCAATTCCATTATAAACTACAAGATCTATAGGTATGGGTTTCTGAATGCTGTGAATCAAAATGAAATCTATTTATAATGCAGTTAATTATGTAAAGACTTGGTCACAGATTCTAGTTATGACTGCAGCTGGCCATTCCTCTTTGCATTTGATGTGAATAAGGAAAAGACAAGTATTAAAAGCCAAGCGTAGAAAAGGATTTGATATGACTAGAATTATTTTTGGGGAAGTGACCTTGATTGGATCCTTTGCTTTGTTTACATTGCATCGATTATTAAAAAGCAGAAAAATTGACAAAGAAAGATCAAGACATCATGAAGAGAAGAGGTAAAGAATGAAATATGGTCTACAATTCATTCTTAGAAAATGATTTCTGATCCAGTGTCATTAGATGACATATTAAGTGATATTGGTTAGACTACCAAGTCTTTCTTGATTATTTAGTTTACGTAATATTGTGAATGACTGAGATCAATGACCAATCAGCAGAACTAAATTGATGAATATGAGAAGGTACAAGTAGTTTGACATGTTCAAATTAATTGTCAAGAGAGGGATACAATAGGCTTTAAATAACAAAGTGAACAATTCACATTTAATCATCCCCTTTTAAAAGTCTCAATTTATCTTTTAACCAACATATATATATATATATATATATATTTGTATACTACAGGGGCATGTGTTTATAACATTATGATCATCATTATTATTGTAACATTATGTGTTCTTCTATCAACCCACAACTTTAATCCCATCATTTTGGTTTCTATTGTAGATCATCAATAGCATGTAAAAGTGTTGTCTTATATATATTTACAATGTACATGTCTAACGGAAAATCAACAATTAATTTTTAATAACAAAGGGTTCAGCTTCTCAATTCCAAATCTAAAAACACAAATAAACTACTATTACATGTCGAATAAACACATCAAAAAGACAAGTATTTGCTCAAGATAAACTGATGTCATCATTTTAGAAAGCATCACCTAAAAACAAATTTTAGTAGTAAGGTTGTATGCAAGTAAATAATAATAAAACACTTACCAAACAACTTGAATAATGAAATAAAATCAAAACAGACTATCTAAATTATAAGTAATATATTTTTTTAAATAAGAAATTTTTATAATTGTATATTGATTTGTGATAATTATAAACATCTTTGTTTGCAAATCAATGAATTTCAATTCTTTAACTTTAATTAATTCTCTTATTTTAATTAAATTGTTTCCATAGAAAAATGTTTCTAAATTTATCCACTATATTAAAAAAAAATTCTAAACATTTGAAATTAAAATCTGTACATGAATGTGGAGGATTTAGTCCTCTCTAATTATAAACCAATAAGTCAAGTATAACCACAATTCAACCAGTTGCTTCAAGCATCCACACCGGAAGTTTTGTTTTGGTCACTTCGAATAATATTATAATAAATACCAATATGGAAAAACAATTATAACAATTTTTAAAGTGTGAATCTAGAAGGAGAATAAAAAGTCAGCACTGCATTAAAAATATGACCAAATGGTCCACAATTTATATCATTGGAAAAATGTTCTATCTTTTAAAAATGATGTCTATGACAAGGACATTGGCATAAAAGCAAAAGAAAAAACACCCGGCCAAGGATAAATTTGGGAAATAGCATAACTGCAGTTTTAATATATCATAATATTAATAAATTACTCAATAATTTATAGGCAACAATTAATTAAGTGAATTAAGTGCTCTTAAAAATCACAACAATAACTGATTTATTTTTTTAAATTTTTTTATTTCAAATAAAAGTGGATAAATTACAAATATATTAAAATAAAAAACTCAATAAAAAAAAGACCTGAGACTAAAAACAAGAAAAGAAAGATAACTAAGCTACAAAGTCATCCCAAGGGCGATGCACCACCAAAAGACAATAACTGATTCATGGCCAAGTTGTTCAACAAAAGAATTTGTATAAGAATAGATGAAGATTCATATGTAATATTTGTAAACCATGAAGCATCAATTTGTAAGTTGACATAACTCTTCCAACAATAGTATGAATTGTTTCGGACAGCACCCCCGCCAATAGTATTACGGTGGTGCATGTGTTACTTGTTAACTATAGCTTTAAATTTGCATCAAACCAATCAAATTAAAAGTAAATGTTGCATTATAATTTTAAATAATATTTTAAATAGTTCCTCTATTTTTTCAAATATGCCATTTGGGTTCCTATACCTTAAAGTGTAACTTTTTATTTCGACTTCTACTTAAATTGATCAATATTAGTCTTTTAAACCCTAAATTCTAACCCTAATAGGGACAAACATGGCTCAATTTAATTAGTAGTTGAACTAAAAGGTTATTGTTTAAAATATAAAAATCTAAAGGGGATATTTGAGAAAGTAGCTAGAGGGACTATTCAGAAAATTAAATCCTATAATTTCAATTACATGTGATTTAATTTATAGACAACCACACAACCCTTTAGATAGTCAAACAACTATCAAGCACCATGATGGTGCTATAAAATACTCCCAAAAACCTTAATTCAACTTGATGGTATTTTCTTATCCGGTTGCATTGTTAATAAAGGGTCTAGCTCAATTCCCATGTTTTTTTCAACTCAGTATCAAATAAAATATATTGATCTTTCTAACAATAACCTCAAAGGCAATATTCCAACATGGCTTTTTTCAAAATAGAACTACTCTGGTTTATCTTAATTTAAGGAATAATTCATTGACTGGATCACTGATATTCCCTTCACATCTCAAAACAAATTTGTTATGGTTTGATGTATCCAACAATAAACTCGTCGGAGAAATACCTTTGAGGATTGACAATGTGATTCCTAGTATAAAATATTTGAATATGTCGAATAATTACTTGCGAGGTGTCATCCCTTTCTCATTTAAAAATTTGAGCAAACTATATTTCCTAGACTTATCAAATAACAAGTTATCAGGACAAATTTCTAATTCTATTGATTATTTAGATAATCTTTTAATGCTAGACTTAGCTGAGAACAATTTTTAAGGAAATATATTTAAAAACAATTCTAGCCTACGTTTTCTATTTAGTTTTGTTGTCAATAAGAATCAATTAATTGGAGAAATCCCAAGCAGTATTTGCAAGATGGTTAATCTTCTAATCATAGATATCAGTGAAAATCAATTGTCTGGCACGTCCTTGCATACCCTTGGGGCCTTTCATGTTGGAGGAAATAGTTTAGAAGGAAGTATACCATCTGAATTTTGTGGTCTTCAAATGCTTTATTCCTTGGATCTCTCTCACAATAATTTATCCGGTTTATTTCCATCTTGCTTCAACTTGACTAGCTTGTTGTATTTGAATGTAAAGGATAATAACCTCACAGGCCCCATTCCAAGTGCTTTATCTGGCAACAGTTTGGAAATACTAGACATGGGAAACAACCATTTTGTTGGTGATATACCTAATTGGATAGGCACCTTCAAAAATGTAATGATATTCTCTTTGAAAGGAAACCATTTTAAAGGACCAATCCCAAAACAAATATGCTACTTAAAAAATCTTCGCATATTAGACTTTTCACAAAACAATTTATCAGGAGATGTTCCTGCATGCATTCATAATATGGGCCGTGATTTGGCATCTTACGTCACCTTGCGAGATATTCAATCTTCCAACTCTGGGCTGATTATTCCCAATATTGTGAATCACATCTCTGATATGCCTTATGATGAGCAAATATACTCCTTTCCTATTCAATATATCGATTTTGCAACAAAAGAGAGATCATATAGTTACAAAGGTGATATTATCAACTACTTATCTGGGCTAGATTTGTCTAGCAACAAATTGGTTGGTTGGATCCCAATGGAGATCGGCAACATGACATGGCTTCAAGTATTAAATTTGTCCAACAACATGTTGTATGGCCCAATACCTAATACATTGTCAAAGCTGACACAGATTGAAAGTTTAGATCTCTCACACAACATGTTGGAAGGGAGCATTCCTTCACAACTAGCAGAGTTGTATTTCATTGAATCTTTCTCAGTGGCATATAACAACCTCTCTGGCCCAACACTTGGAATGGTTGGACAATTTAGCACATTTGATGAGAAAAGCTACGAGGGGAATCCTTATCTTTGTGGCCCTCCTTTGGTGAAGAGTTGCAATAATATATCATCACCACAACAAAATCAAGTTAAAGATGATCACAGAAATGAAGAAACAATGGAGCGCCTTATAACCATAGCAATTTTTGCTTTGGGTTTCATTATGGGCTTCTGGGGATGGGTGGCTCTACTACTTTTTAAGAGAAGTTGGCGGTATTCTTTCTTTCTAACAGTGGATGGGTACATGGAGGATATCGTTGATATGGTTTGAAATCTTCTAGCAAAGATCAAATTGTGTCAGTAGGCATTGTTTGTTATATATTTTAGTACTTGGATTGTGGTCTATTGTGTTTTGTATTGTGTTTTTGTTTTTTTGATCATTTTCCTACCGGAACCCTTAATCACTCAGGTGGTTTGGGATGGTCTTTTTATGTTGTTGTTTCCCTATGTATTATTGTTTCTTATGTAGCTATCTACTCTTTTAATAAATGCTTGTTCTTTATCCCATTTATCCAAAAGAAACAAACAAATTAGTGGGTTTCATGTTTTTATTCTCAAGACACATTGGCTAACAAAGGATTGAGTCATTCATAATGTCTTGCAATTAATTAAACTCGTCAATTCAAGGAAATTTTCAACTATGTAATTAAGAAAAATATATTAATTGGATCAAAACATAGTAAATTTATGAAAATTCAAAATTTTGTTGATGATCAATTGTTTTGGATCTAATGCAAAGTAAATTCTTTAAGTTCATCTTAAGTTTAGGAATTTATTTAGTAATATATATTTAACTTATAAAAATAGCTAATAATTCCATATATATTAATTTAGAAAAAGTTTAGTAGATTGACGAAAAAAGACATCAAATTGATTATAAGTGAGATAATATATTAATAAAGCACACCTGGTAGGTAGGCTTGTTAGAAATGTTAGCTACTGAGGAACCTCGGTTCGTGATGAGACGGCAACATTACTGAGGAATCTCCGTTCGTGATGAGACGACAACATTACTAAGGAATCTCCGTTCGTGATGCGTTTTCTCAGCAGCTCTCGGGATAGTTTGTACTACACCAAGGATGGATCTGGTGGCTCTCGACATCATCGGGGTGGCTTTCATGGAGGTTACCGCGGCAAACCCAACAGAAGCTTCTGTCCCACAGTGTCTCTTCCTCAGCCACAGATCGCTCCAGGAACTACCTCTTCCAATGCTTCCCCGGTGAGAGAAGGAACCACCTACGCGGATGCAACCCACTCTCCACCCCACCCTGAGCCTCCTTCCCTGAAACGTCGCCACTCACCAGATTCTGGTGATTTTTGCAAAAAATGCCTCAGATCTATGCATAAGATCGAGGACTGCAAGCACCTTCTCACTTGCAAACGCTGCGCTGGATCGGGTCACCTTGCCATCCACTGCCCTCTTCGAACACCCCCTCCCAGATCGGACCCTAAGAACCCCAGGGTCAGATCGAAGCACTTCTCTTCGAACAAACCCTATGAAATAAAACCTCTCCTCCATGTCCCTGCCTGGTCTTCTCCTACTACTCTTCGTGTATCGCTCCCTATAACTGAAGCTATCCTTAAATCCAAAGATGAACTAAAAAAAATGGTGATTATTAAAGTCATCTCTAGCAATGCAAGTGTTAGATCACTCCACACTTCTCTTTCTCAATGCTTAGAACCTGAATCATGCGAGCACATCACTCCTTTCAACAATGATTTTGTTCTGACGATGGCATCAGCGAGAGACACAACCATGGTGGTGAAGAAAAGCCCACTCTCTTTGTCCTCCCCGATCGGTCCCTGCTTTATCAATCTCTCTCACTGGACTGCGAAATTCGGATCGCACGCAATCACCGCCAGGAATTACAACTGGATCCGCATCACCAATATCCCTCTTCACTGCTGGAACTGGGATTCCATCGTCGAAGTTCTTCGACCGATCGGCGAACTGATTTACGTCCAAAAGAAGGAGCACATCTCGCTTGAACATCCCGTACCCTCGTTAGACTCAGACCATCTGTTCTCTTCCCGATCGAGATCACTGTCGACGTTGGTGTCTAAAGCTTATCGTTAAGTTGGAAGACGATGGTTTTCACATTCTAAGATCTAAGATTGTTCAAGGCCCGGATCTTAATCCCACTGCTCTGGCTCCCAGCAACCTCACTTCCGCTTCCAAGCAACCCAAGGGCAAAGAACTTCTTAACCCTCTCTCGTCGATCCCATCGTTGGCGAGGGCTCGAGACATGGGCCCGGTCTCGACCAACCGACGAGAGAAAAAGCCAGTGGATCTCTGGGCGGTGAACTCCCTCTCACTGTCGGCCCGGCTGTCGGGATCGGGTCGGAATCGATGAAACCACGAGTGAATCCCAAGAGAGGGGACAAACTGTTGCCATGCAGTGGCAACGTGAAAGCCATTCTCTCACAAGCCGTTGAGTTGCCTCGGGATGAACACTCTCTAATTATTTTTGGATCCTTGCCCCCGGCTCATCTGCCTCGTGATCAAGCTTCTCAAGATCCCTGCAAAGCTATTGATTCCTCTCCAATGCCTCGAGATGAGCCCTCATCTCATTGTGATAAGGATCCTGATACTCCTCTTGGTTTATTGGTTGATCAAGTGCCTAGAGATAAGCTCACCGCATCATCTCCAAATCCTTTGATTAGCCTGCCTTGTGATCCACAACTCCCTGATCCATCATCAGATAGCAACATCATTCCTCTAGATAATGAACAACATGATCCCATACAAAAAATTGTTTTATTATCTAATGATGATGCTCCTGCAACAATTAAATCTGTCCCTAATAAACCCGATATGGAACCACCTGTTCCTCCTTATCATGGGAATTTCCCTATTCATCTCAAACCCCTTCCACCATCAATTCCTATTCCAGATGGATACAAATGGATTTTTGCTCATGGTGGATGGACTCTGGTCCTTAGCATAAACTCTGATAAATTTTATGCTCTAGACTCCATCATCCAAAGCCCTCCACTTGAAGATCAATCTGATGAAGAACTTCTTGAGTGGGGTGAAGATGAGGAATATTTAGATAATGATTTGGCAGAAGATGATCCATTTCATGAGGAAGAATGTCTCAACACCACTGATCAAGTTTAAAATTCTTTTGAACTTGTTGATGACCAAATGACTGATGTCATTACTGAACCCTCCTCTGATGCCATCAACTCCAACACAAATTTACCCAAAATCCCTTCTTCTGATCCTAAGCAAGTTAGAAGGAGTGACAGACCAAAGAAACCTTCAGGACGTTGGAATGAAGAAGCAGGTTTTTTTCCCCTCCCTCCGCGATCTACCAAGAAAAAAATTCCTGAAGACCCAAGAGAAGGTACGCCTAACCCTGTTATTTCTGTATTTTCATCTTGGTCTGATGCACAATTCCTTAATTACAGCAAATCTTGTGGCATTAAATTCCTAGGTTCGCCTTCTCATAAATCTAAATGCCTAAACAAAATTCGTATACTTGAATCTGAAAGAGCATCCAAGTCTCTTTAGTTACCCGGATCTTCTCCAAGATCCAAGATTAGATCCTAACTGTTTTCCATGAAAATTTTCTGTTGGAACGTTAAAGGTCTTGGCAAACCTTCTAAGTACGTGGCACCTAGTTAAGGACATTATCTTAAACTCTAAAGAGGACATTGTTTGCTTACAAGAATCAAAACTTCAGGATATTCATATATCTCACTGGTGTTTAATTGGAGGGAACACTTTTGACTCCTTTGAATTTCTCCCAGCCCAGGGTACCGCGGGAGGCATTATTATTGCTTGGGATGGCTCTAAAGTTCTTGGTAACCTTTTACATAAGGGAACCTTCTCTGTCTCCATTAATTTCTCTAGCCGCCTTAATAATTCCTCTTGGACTTGTACTAGTGTTTATGGCCCTAATTCCCGCTCAATCAGACTTGACTTCTGGAATGAACTTCAAAATTTAAGGAATCTTATCTCTCTTCCTTGGGTTATTTGTGGAGATTTCAATACAGTTTTCTCTTTTGAAGATAAAAATAATGGGATTCAAAACCCAAGTGACATTTCTGCCTCCAAAATTTCCTTATTAATCTTGACCTCATTGATCCACCACTTAGTGGGAGAAGATTTACCTGGACAAACGGTCAATCCAATCCCACTTGGGTTAGACTCGATCGCTTTCTTCACTCCCATTGTTGGAACACTTCTTTCCCCAGAACAACTCAATATGTCCTTCCCAGATTTGGTTCGGACCACTCCCCTATCTGTCTTGATTTTGGCGATCACATTACTTGTTCCCGACATTTCAAACTTGAGAAATTCTGGTACACTGACTCCCAGATTATTTCCCACATACATGACTGGTGGACGGAAATTAATCTAACTGGTTGTGGTGCATTCATCTTTTCCAAGAAACTTGCTTACCTAAAGTCCAAACTCCACCTCTGGTCAAAGAATACTTTTGGAGCTCCTAAAATCATTAAAAATCGTCTACTTTCCGAACTTAACTCTTTTGATATTTCTAGTGAAAGCAGACCTCTCTCTGAGGAAGAATCCAATCTTTTCTCCCAAGTCCGAAATGAGCTTTCCTCTATTCTTTCTCAGGAGGAAATTTATTGGAAACAGGGATCCAGGATCACTTGGCTTAGAGAAGGTGATGCCAATACCAAAATTTTCCATCAGATTGCTAATGGTAGGAAAAACCTTAATCACATTTCTCGCATCTTTCACAATGACAAGTGGATAGAGGGAAATTATCAAATTGGTAGAATTTTCACTGACTATTTCCGCTCCCTCCTTGGCACCCCTATCTCTAGCAGATTTCTTTTTGACTGGCATTTCCTCTTTGATCACAGAGAAAGAGTTGATCTCTCCCAACTGGAAACTCCTTTTACTCTTAATGAAATCAAGCAAGCCGTCTTTGATCTTAATCTTGATAAATCCCCAGGACCTGACGGCTACCCTATTTTCTTCTTTCAGAAACACTGGACCCTCCTTCAGGATCCACTCGTCAATCTCTGTGAAGATTTCTATGAGGGTTCCCTAAATCTTGAGCGTATAAACTGGATAAATATTGCTTTAATTGACAAGAGAAATTCCCCTGGTGAAGTCACGGACTTTAGGCCTATCAGTCTAATCAATTCTACTTACAAAATCCTTTCCAAGATTTTTGCTAACCGGCTTAGCACTGTCATCAACGCTCTAGTGGACGACTCCCAATCTGGATTTATTAAAGGAAGATGTATTGCAGACAACATTGTTGGAGCCCAAGAAATTATTTTCAACCTGCAAAAACGGAAAACCCTTGGCTATGTTTTCAAAGTTGACTTCGCAAAGGCCTTCGACTCCCTTGATTGGGATTTCCTCCTGGAAGTCCTTGCTGCTAGAGGTTTTGGACCAAAATGGCTCTCTTGGATCCGTATCACCCTTAGCACTGCCAAATCACAATTTATCATAAATGGGAGTACCCAGGGCTATGTCAGATGTTAAAGGGGCCTGAGACAAGGCGATCTCTTATCCCCCTTGCTCTTTGCCCTTGCAGCCGATGTCTTGAGTGCTATGTTTCATCACGCACTCAACTCAAAAGTTCTTGTGGGTGTCCCTCTGAATCAGTCGTTCAACATTTGTCACTTCCAATATGTGGACGACCTACTAATTTTCTCTGCTGGAGGACAAGAAGACCTCATAATCATTAAACTTATCCTCTATCTTTTTGAGGGATCTTCTGGTTTATCCATCAACTTCTCAAAAAGCTGCCTTAACTCACAAACTTTGGTTTCCAACCACATCTCTCTTCTGCCAGAATTCTTAATTGCTCTAGGAACTGCCTCCCTATAACTTATTTAGGGATTCCTCTCTCTGGCCGAAGACCTGGACGTCTAGACTGGACTAAACTCACAAACACGGTTTGCTCTAGACTCACCCCTTGGAAAGCGAAGTACCTATCTCTTGGAGGACGTCTTACCCTAATCAACTCAATTCCCTCCACTGTTCCAGTCTACTGGATTTCAGTTTTCAAACTTCCTATTTGGGTCATTAAAGAAATTGATAAAATTCATAGAGATTTTCTTTGGAAAGGGCCTAATTTAGGACCAAAAGGAATCAGACTTATCGCCTGGAACAGGATCACTAGGCCTCGTGACATGGGAGGTTGGGGAATTCTCAACCTCAAGGAATTCAACAATGCTTTGCTCGGGAAGTGGTGGTGGAAATTATCTTGTAACCCGAACAGTTGTTTGGCCAAAATCTTTCAAGCCAATTACTCCATCTTTTCCCCAGCCGGACTCTTTTATCATTCACCGCCTAGAAATAAATCTTTCTTTTAGGCTGGAACAACCTCCATTCTACCTGCTTTCCGCTCCTGTATTAATAAAATTATCAGAAATGGCACACATACCTCTCTTTGGCTTGATCGTTGGCACTCTGGGATTCTTCTCAAAGATTTTTGGCCGAACCTTTTTTCACAATGCACCTCTCCCTGGATAACTATCAGGCAATTTTCCCAACTCCTAAATAATCTGGAGACTTTGTTCCCCTCAGACTCTCCTGACTCGTTATCATCGCTCTTGCAAATTATCCCTGACTGCTCCCATAATCAGGACAACATTACCCTTTGGGCACTAGACAAAAATGGCACTTTCACAGTCAAATCTTTCTACAAATATCTTATCGACAGTGGATTGAGAAGCCCACTTTACCCTCTTTTCTGAAGATTCGCTGCCCTCAAAGAAAATTTCCCTTTTTGCCGGGTCTTGTCGGGAGGACAAAAATCCTTACTCTGCAAATCAGTACAAAAAAAGGATTCATCACTCATAATATCTCCGATACTGTGTCCTCTCGTCACAATGCCACGTAAAAGCTCGAATCATCTTTTTCTTAACTGCGAATTCTCTAAACGCATTTGGGCATTATTCTTTCATGCATTAGACTTTAATTTTCTCCCACAATCGATCCCCTCACTCTGGACCTCCTGGTTACCTTCTCTTACCCCTCAGCACCGAATCCTCTGGGATCTTATTTCCCGTTCTATTTTGTGGAACACCTAGATAGAAAGAAATGCTCGTATATTTCATCTGAAAGCTTTACCGAATTTCAATATTATTCTCAAGTATGCTAATATGCTTCTTTCCTGGTTTCCTACAGCAGCTGACAGGCACCAGCAACCACTCAATGATGCATCCCAGAAAATCAAGTGCTCTCTCAACTTTCTCAGCGCTAGAGAATCCACCTCTGCTGGCGATCATGACATTGGCACTGCTCTGGAGTAGGTGATTCTGTTGTTCGCCTTAGTAGGCCTGAGATGTCAGACGACATCTCCCGTCTCCTAAGCTTCCTTTCTCTGTCTACCTTCTTTATGTATTTGTTTTACTTGTTTCCCCTCACCTTTAGTGAGAGATGACTCTTTCCCTGTCCTTTGTTTCTTTTGTACTGTTGACTTTCATTCAATAAACCACTGGTTTATCCACATTTTATCAAAAAAAAAAAAATGTTAGCTTCCCTGCAGCTCGAAACCATCACAAAACTCAACAATCTTCAATTCATGTACATTTTAGTTTTGGATATCAATTTTTGTATAATCAATTCAATGCTGTTAATTTCCACATAATATTCCTGTGTTAATTTCCACATAATAAGATCACACCCTCTCAAGTCTCAACATGTCCCATATTGTGGAAACATGAAGGTATTTGTCCAGAGAAATTGTTATGAGAAAGGTCTAGTATCCAAACATATTTCAAGTTACATATTTTTTCTGATATTGGTCCTGTGAAATGATTTCCTTTTAAAGAAAGTATCTCGAGGTTTAGGACAGCTCTCCTTATCCAACTAGAGATATCACCAAAAAATTCGTTGTTTCCTATGTCTAATATTTTCAAAGGGCTGCCTGACAAAGCTCTTGGAATTAAACCCATGAGTAGATTATCATTTAAATTGAGGTAGTCCAAGTTAGACAGATTGAAGCAAGATGGAATTTCACCGAAGAAATGATTTCTAGAAAGATCTAAGTATTGAAGAGGAGTAATTGCATAAATCATTGAGTAATTGGCCTTCCAGATTTTTTCCTCCGACATTAAGGATAATGAGAAAAAGGTTACTCAAACAACTCGCCAGATTTCCAGACAATTGGTTTTCACTTATATCTACAAACATTAGCCTACTCTAACAAAGATAGCTTGAAATTTCCCCAACGCATCGATCGTCATTCACAAGCAGAGAAGATAGTGAAGCTAAGTTTGAGTTCTCTAGTAGTAGCTTTCCATGAAATTTGTTTTTAGACAAGTTTAATATATCGAGTTGGTGTAGACCTCCAATCGAATCAAATGGTTGTCCTAAGAAATTGTTATTTGACAAGTCTAAATATTGTAGTCGATGAATATAAGAAAATGAGGGAGGAATGGCACCTTGCAACAAATTGTGAGAAATATTCAAGTATGTTAAGTTAGGAAGTGAGAAGCCAGAGCTCACCAGAATTTCTCAGATGAGTTTATTGTTAGATAAATGAAGCCACGACAAATGTATTTCGACGTGAGATGGAAAGACAAGTTGTCATGTCAAAGAATTGTTATGGAAATCGAGGAAGCTCAGAATGGTCTTGTTCTCAAACAACCATGTGGAAATATCACCATTCATGTTGCTATTAGAAAGATCGATGTATCGAATATAATGCTGAGAGGACAAGAAAGTGAGAATAGAACTATTGACGATGCAATTTGCTAATATGATACCATCCAATTGAAATGATGGTAGCAATGATGGATGTTCAGTTTGGACTTCAAGCCAATTATTGTTTGAAAGGTCCAATAGTTTGAGTTTGGTGTGATTAACAAGTGAACTAATTGGGAAAGTGCCTTCGAAATTATTATCATTGAAGAAAACATATTCAAGCATGGTAAGATTTTTTATCATGGCTGAAGGGAAATAAGTTTTTAATTGATTATTGGAAATAGCAAAAAATTTTAGGGACGAAAGATATCCTAGGCAAAAGGGGAGGTCTCCATTCAACTTATTAAAACTAAGGTCCAACTCTTGAAGATTCTTTGTCTTGCACAATCCTGTCAAAAATATAATATTGAAAAACGCTTAACGTTGAAGGCATTTTAAATTAAAAAATGAAATAAATTTAGGCAAAAGAACAAGGAAACATTCTGTGTTAATTTGGAGGGAAATCATCTCTTACCTTCCAAGGAGGTGCCATTGAGGTTGTTCCGTGACAGAGATAAGACTTTGAGTGAGTTCCATTCATTCTCCATGGATGGAATGTCTCCACTAAATTCATTCGAACTCAAATCCAACACTTCAAGTTTGTTTAATCTGCTCAACTCCGTGAAAAGAAAAACAAATGTCAAAATAGTTTTCACAGTTCTCACTTTATCCAAAGTTATCTTAGTTTCCAATCTTCTGAAAATTACTTAAGGTGTTCAGTAATAGAAAAACTGTTTTGATGATTAAAAAAACAGCAAATAGTGATAAAACTATGAAGCTAATATAAGTAAAAACATCACATTTGATGAAAATAAAAACTAGATCAAGTAGAAATAAAAGAATTGCACCTTTGAAGGGAAGCCTCCCTTCCATTTGGTTATCACTAAGGAAGAGAGTTTTGAGTGAAGTTAGTCCAGCCAAAAACTGATGGTCACTTCCTCTTCACCCATGCAGTATCCAACCATATCGCTCAGGTATGGTCAGTCAGTTTTTTTTTCGTTAATTCTAACTGCGTTGTCTCCCTTGCAGGGTGCTTCTCCCAGGAAATGTCGGATACTTCTTCTGATGATCTTCTTGCAATTGAAGTCACGCTCCAGGTTGCGGTCAACCAGCATATTTCCATCAGACACATCTTCTGCACCCAGGCAAACATCGTCGCGTTCCTGTCGGCCTCTGATCATACCTCCATCTGGAGGTTCCTTCCTCAAATTGAGAATGTGAAGTTTCTTCTGGATAGCAGTAATTAACCCAGAGTCCACTTGATCCCACATCATTGGGGAATTCCTGCTGTCAACCTTGCTTCTCTGGGATTCATGCGCCGTCATCTCAACTTGTTTTTGTTTGGGAGGGATCTCCCTTTTTGGATCATGCAATCCTTGTTAGAGTCTGGTTTTGCTTTCTAATTCAGTTTGTTGTGTTTTTTTGTGTAGCTCCTCCTTGACCTCTTTTTTTTTAATATATTCCTAGCTTCTCTGGTTGAGAAGTTCCTTTTAAAAAAAAAATGAAACAATGGTTGTATTCAAACTATTGGAAGACACATCCAAATAATCGAGCCTGTTCATCTTTAACCAATCCCCCGGTGCTGGAAACAAAAACAATCAGATCTTAAACATTAAGTACAAGAAACTTACAGTGTGTAAAATACATATATACCACTGATAAATTAGTCACTCTCTATGCCATTGCCTCTCAGTGCCAACCCTTTGAGAGATCTCAGAGCAGCCAAAGATTCATGAGTTTTGCCGTCAAAGTAGTTTGCAGAGATGTCTAAGTACTCCAGCCTCTTCAATGAAACAAGGTATTGAAAACAATCAATAGGAAGACAGGCAGTGTTACCATTGTTGAATAGCACCGAGCTTCGCAATTCATTCAATGGCAAGAACAAAAGATATGCTCGAGTGTAGTATGAGAGCGGGGCACCGGTTTTGCAAGTCCCAAGCCCGAGGTCTAGGTTTGTAATACGCTTTCGGATTCTTGAGCTCATGATTCAGCCCCATCTGCGCAGTGAGTCATCTGCTATAACTAATGTTCCACATTTGGAAGATAGGATGCCCATCGGGCGTGATTGAGAATTTGATGTCTAGCAGAGCAATTCTTTCTTCTTCTATGCGAGCAAGGTAGCCATTTGATCTGCGACCCAGTTAAAAAGAAGTATTGAGCACAAGAGATAAGGCAATTCCATTATGAACAACAAGATCTATAGGTATGGGTTTCTGAATGCTGTGAATCACATGAAATCTATTTATAATGCAGTTAATTATGTAAAGACTTGGTCACAGATTCTAGTTATGACTGCAGCCGGCCATTCCTCTTTGCATTTGATGTGAATAAGGAAAAGCCAAGTGTAGAAAGGATTTGATATGACTAGAATTATTTTTGGGAAGTGACCTTGATTGGATCATTTGCTTTGTTTACATTGCATCGAAGGTCTACAAAAGGGAGGCCAAATGAAGCACCATTTGTGCCTCAGGTGAGTGTAGCATGTCCTTAAGGTTATTAAGGGCATTCTTATTGTCCTAACAGTATTTGTATATTTGTTTTACTAATGCAAAAATACAAACAATGCAGGTTTTTGCAGCTCCAAATCAAACAATACATGGTGGATCCTCTTTGGGAGAAGCTCAGATGAAGGGGAAGCAATTAAAAAGAAAAGGGACCAACAAGACACAACGAGCACAAACAGAATTAACATAAAAAAAAAATCTCAAAAGATTCACAATGACCCCCAAGAAAAAGGCAAAGATGAATGTGTAGACAAAAGAAGAAAAATCTGGTTGCCATAGTTCACTGCTAACATAATGGGTTTTTTTTGTGTTGTAATTGTCTGGTTGTATCATTTTTGTAACACTTCTCAAGTGTCTGAGAAGATTTTGGTAACATTATTACTAGGTGATCGATAATAACATTGTTTTGTTAAAAATGCCATTGTCGTAGACTTGAATGGCAAAAATTCAAGTTAGTTTGCTAAATTGCCTTCAGTCAGAAATCTGATGTAAATTTAAAAACTATAGATAATTAATTGAGCCACCCAGCTTATGTTGCATTTCAATTTCCTTTAGTTTGTTATTCTTGTTGTGTATAATTCCAATTCCTTTATTTCAACCAGGCTTATCAAGTAATATTGTCATAACTAGCAATGATTTCAATGTCTGCTGAATTATATTCAAAGATTTGTTAATTTGTCTTCAAGATCAAATTGATGTAAATTTTTAACACATAGATGTAAATTTTAACATTGAAATTTTGTATTCACTTCAACCTGGGCACTAATCTCCATCAAAAGGTTGTTTTATGTAATTCCAAGAGAAAAATTTCATTATCAAAGACTAATACAAAGTTGTAGACCTAAGGGAAAAAAACTCAATAGAACTAACTGAACAATTCAGATGAACACAAAACTAAACCAATAATGAAAACCATAAACAAATCACATTGTCACCCTCAAAGGTCCAAATAATGAAAATACAACCAAAGCAATCCCCAAAATACAAATAAATGGTGCAAAACAATCTCCAAAAATAACAAACTCACATAAAGAATAAACAAATCAACTATCTTGATATACATCTCCACACAAGCTACAGGTCATCATTGAAAAGGCTCTATCTTGATTTACATCTCCCTTATACCATCTTCGCCTCACCCTTGCCTCTTTCCCCTGCTTGATTCACGCCGGCAACCTTGGCCTGGACCCTCTGGCCATCTCAATCGCTCTCTCCCCTGTCTCTCTCTGACTATGCAGCAACCCCACCACTCAAGGGGGCAATCTCTGGAGACAATGGATGAACCCTTGTCCGCGTGGAAGAAGTTGGAGACGTGGCGAAAATAATCTGACATGGCCTTTGACGTGGCGAATCTTCCTTAAATTAATTACAAGCTTTGACGTGGAAAGGGCCAACTGGGATCCAGGTAGACAAGCAGATGATGACAATGAATTTCTGGTGGCCACATCAGAAAATATAGGCTGGAAAAAACTGGGTCACTCGCCGGTGAAACGATATTATTGTTTGGTAACTAATTTGATACAAATTAAAGTTCAGACCCCGATTTGAAATAAGTCTAAAGTACGGACACCAGCACGGAAATTTACTCCATATTTTTCTATGAAAGTTAAGTCTATCATCTAGGCTCAAACACAAACATATAAGGTTGAATTTGGAGTCAATGCTCAATTTCCATCCTGATTAATTCATGAAAATGACAGGAGAAAACTAATAGATGGAAAATATCATCCATTTGGCACCTATAGTTATCATAATAAATTAAATTGTGAAATATTGGAAAGGCTTTTGAGGCTCAACTATATAGGTCCATGAATGTTGTTGTGACACACCATGTTGGACTTTTATTTTATGTTTTAAGTAATGTAGAAAATAATATATTTACAGGTGATTAATCGTGAACATAATTTCTTTAGATATCTCAACAAAATAAAATGTATTTAACTTATTACATAATGCAAGACTTGTAATCCATGTCTGATGTCTCTAAATTCAGTGTACAAGACTGATTCTGAATTCAAATGAAAAATTTCTTTTTTATGTAAGAAATAACTTCTATCTATCACACTGCAAGAAAGTTACTATTTAAAAACTGAATATTACAAATGGAATTTATTTCGTTTCTACTTGCAACCGATTAGCAACGGATAAACAATCGTTTTAAATATAATCTAAATAACAACAGTTTACAAACGACCAATTTAAAATATTGTTTTTTTAAATATTAAAAAATATCCATTTCTAATCCGTTTCTAATAGAAAGGGACTACGTTTCTAATCCGTTCCTAATAGAAAGGGATTAGAAACGGACTTAAAAATTAATATTTTATTTAAATATTATTAAATGTTAGAAAATATCCGTTTCTAATCCATTTCTAATAGAAAGGGACTAGAAATGGACCTAAAAATTAATATTTTATTTAAATAATATTAAATATTAGAAAATATCCGTTTCTAATCCGTTCCTAATAGAAAGGGATTAAAAACGGATTTAAAAATTAATATTTTATTTAAATATTATTAAATATTAGAAAATTTTCGTTTCTAATCCGTTTCTAATAGAAAGGGATTAGAAACGGACCTAAAAATTAATATTTTATTTAAATACTATTAAATAGTAGAAAATATCCGTTTATAATCAATTTCTAATAGAAAGAGATTAGAAACGGATTTACAAATAAATATTTTATTTATTGAATTAATAAATCAGATCATATTTTTGTAAAAATATAAAAAAATAATCAATTTAACTAAATCAATCAATTGATTAATTTATCAACTAATTTGTTATGTGCGGCTAAAATCAAATTCAAACCGTTTTTAACAATCTAAACATTTCATTAAAATGTTTAGAAAGAATTCAAAAAGAGGATAAAAGTTTGATTTTATCTTAATTAAATTTATACAATGGTTATATTTTAAGAATTTGATAACTATTTTATAAAGATTAACCATGTACAATCTCCATGTTAAAGATGCTAACTTCTTTTTTTCCTATCTTGATTTTGGAACTGACTTTAACAACATTCAAATATTATAAACTTACATTTATAAGCAATAATTAAAATGTCTCTTCATCCAACCAATATTATTCACCAAATTAATTTAAAACATAAATCAGTGGTTTATCCACTTTTATAAAAAAAAAAAATTAATTTAAAGCACAACCCTCAAGTTAATTAATTAATTTCAAACATCACACAGAAAAACCAAAAATTAACCCAAACAAAGCAAATTATATATAATTAAACACGTGCATGAGATATATATTGAACAAGCTTAATGAACATTGTTTCATGACTTATACCTACATGCAGGTAGCTTTAAATTAGAAAATATTAGAATGAGGAATAGAGCTTATCCTAATTTTTGTGGGATAAAAATAACTAATTAAATACTTTGCAAAATCCTTTTCTTTTCCTCTTTTCATTCTCGTTTTTAAATTAACCCTAAGATCAAACCCTGCCACCTTGTTTTCCAACCGCAGCGATCCTCTCCCTCAGCGCCTCCTTCGGCGTCACTGTTGCCGGCAAAGCCACGGCCGGCGCCGACAACGACATCCCTCACGAGCTTCTTCTCGATCGAGGCTTCCCATCGCTGATCCCTTGAGCTTCCTATCACCGACAAGCTCGAAGCTCTTCGCGAAGAGAACGCCAAGCTCCACATCGCTAAGAACGACTTCGCCAAACTCCTCTCTAAAATCCCCATCATTGTAGGTACACCTCAGTTCATGCCTCCGATTTCAACTTTGCCCTTATCTTGCATCTCATTCTTGAAGAAGCTGAGGAAGCTGGTGGCTGATCAAACGGGAATGAGGACCGACAAGATCCACATCCAAAAGTGTTACAACATCTACAAGGACCATATCACTCTCAAGGACTACGAGATTCATGACGACATGGGCCTCGAGCTCTACTACAATTGATCCATCATCTCAATCTAGGTTTTATCATCTTTTTCTCAATTTCAAATTTTGGTTGTGGCATTGATTGCCATTCTCGTTTTCCCTGTAACATCCTTGATAGACTATTGTATTTATGTCTTCACATACTAGTTGGATTTTCTGCTTCCATGCTTGGCAATTGTTTGAATTCCTCTCCTTTATGATGTATCAAAGAACAAGTTATGAACTAAGTGTTCTAACTTAAATTATCATGATCTTCATGTTTCTCGATAGCTTTGGTAAATCTTCAAGCGTATAAATTTGGTTAGTTTATGTTGATTTGTCCTTCTTTTTAATATAACTTTTTACCTCATTTATAATTTCCGTTGTGATAATATCTTCAAATCTTTTAATTCAAAATTGTTTTTGTCTGGACTTGTTTCATTAATCATGTTTTGTGATTTCTCAATTATTATTCTCGCATGGAGACTAATACTCATTTTCACTAAATCATCTAGCATTGCTGGTTGATATACTTTGCTGTAAAAATAATATGGCAATATGATCTGATGACAGTATCTATATTCTTTTGAATGATATGCAGCTCAGTTATCGAACATTACATTTTTGATGAATATCGGAGTGTTTGAGCTTCAAAAATTTCATTTGAAGAAGGTTTTGCAAAGTATAATTTTTTTGGCCATATAAGTGGTATGTGATTGTGCCTGTGACAGTATTAATTATTTGAGCTTGATTTATGTTTTTATTGTTGACCTGTAAAGGAATCCAACTTTCATCCTTTTATTTCTTTTATTTGATCTCTCCTAGAAGATAACATTAACACGTTCTAGGGTTCATGTGTTTATTCTTTGTTTTCACTTCCCTCCTTATTCTATGATATTTACTGAAATTATGCAAGCCTGAGTTTTATGCTATGAATAGAGGCATAAAATAATGATAGTGGTCATGTCTTTTGGACATTTGTCAGTATAAGCTACAAAAAACTAATAATGAATGATAATGTTGATTATAGTAAACTAAATGTTTCTTAGATTGATTCTGTTGAAAGAACTTTTCTTTAGAATGGATGTCAGTATATTGATAAAATAAATAAGATTTAGTTTTAGGTGAATGGAGGCTTTGTTTTGTAGTCTTCTATCAATATTCGAGACTTTAGATTTGCATATAATTTCATTTTTCTTTATAAATTCACTAGTGCAGATTAAGATCGGATTCCCAAATATATTTTCTTTCAGGTCACAGTTTCTTACTATAGGCAAAGGACTCATCCTCATGTGAACATGTTGTGCCACAATGTCACTTGTTGCAGGATTAATCATCTTTTTTCAAGGTTAACTTTCTTATCTTTTGCAAGTTGCTTACTGTAGGCAAAGGGCTTATCATTTTGTCTGATAGTGATTGTCATTTGATGATGGATACAACCTTATTCCTTTTGCAGAACAAATTACCAGGTTCAACATTTAAGGTCTTAACAAATTATCACTGGGCGGATCAGAAGCTAAGTTCTTCATTGCCGGTGCGTTTACTCATCTTGGAATGTATCAAGTTCTGATCTTTATTTGATCTCTGCTTGGGAAATCTTTCCTTTTTTTTGGTTATTTTTTTTTAAAAGTCTTTCTTTTAGTATTATTTTTGTGAATTGTAATGTGTGGTCATTGCTTTTAGATAATGTGTTATGGTATGCAATTTTTGTTAAAATACAAGTTTTTGGGTTGTTTTTGAAGTTATCTTTTGTCAAATCATTGTTACATTGGTGGTTTCTTTGGCATGGGAGTTCAAGATCATGTTTATTTGTTTTTTTTTTCTCTATTTTGTTTCTTGATGTGAACATTTATTCTTCAATTTTTCTCATGGACTTTCAATGTTTGGACTGTGCTTGTCCATGAGCATTTTAGAAGAAGCATATTGTTTTTTTTTTTTATTTCCATCAGCTGAAAATTATATCATGAAATAGTTATTGTTAGTCTTTGGGGGGATTCGGTCTTTAGCCTGAGTTGCACCTGTTTAGAGATTAGATCATGGTTTTGAAGTTCCATTGCAGTGTGAAAACAAAAGCTAGAAAAGCAGACGAGGCTCTCAAGTGGAACCCACACATGGCTTCCAATCCGAGTCATAAATCATTTTCTTTGGAGTAGACATCTTACCTTACGTGTATATATATATATATATAAATCATTCAGGCTTATTATTAAAAAGCTCTGGCATCACATGATAAATGCCGGCCAAGACAAGATAGTTGAGACAAGAGATGAGAGAAAGAAAGAGAGAGAGAGAGAGAGAGAGAGAGAGAGAGAGAGAGAGAGAGAAGAAAAGGGCAATCATCATCCATACATGCATCCATCCACATCCATCTATCCATCATGTCCATGTGACACTGCAAATACTTTTTATTTTTACATGAGTGTACCATTAGCATGATTTATCTATGACATTTTATTCTCAATGGGTGCTCATATTCAAGAATATACAATTTAGTGATGAAACTTTCAATTTAATGTTATGGAAGAATTTTTATCATTCTTTGATAGTTGGTTGGCATGCCTTTGGTGTTAAGAGATCATGTAATATGATGGTATCATTATAAGTAACAGGGGTTGTGCTTGTGTGCTTTTTAGGTGAATCATTCCAAAAATGTGATCACCTTTGTGCTTAAAGCTATCTACAATCTTCTAGGGCCTTTACTTATACATGTTTAGAATCTGGTAAAACCGTGAATGCATCTTCTGTTAACTTTTTTTTTATGTATAAATCAAGCACTGCTGACATCTTTAGCATAATTTATTCATTTGTTTTATTTTATTTTATTTGTTGTGTCATTGGTATCATTAGAAATGATATCCTCCAAATCCTCAATATGGTAACACGTGGTAACCATGTATGTTCCTGTTAGTTTTTATCATTTCATTTTCTCCATATATATATATACACTTCTTTTTCAGTTTTTCTTTTTAAAATCCATAAAGGTTTGATGACAACTATTATTCTATTATTAATTAATATTAGCTAATAACTTAGCTTTTATATGACGATTTTATTCTCATTTTTTGTTTGTTTTTTAGTTAATGAATTTAAGGGCTAATGATATAACGAGTGTGTTGACTGATTTTACCTTTTCAACATAGAACTATTAGTAACATGGCTGCAAATAGGAGTTGGATGTATACTAACAAGGAGCTTCAACAAAGTTTGCTTGAAATCAAAGAGAAGAGGGACCAATATTGTGTGGAGATGATGCTTCAAATGAAGGACATGATGATGAATTTTGAGAGAAGGATTCTTTAGCAGTCGCAGTTTACCACACAGGACTCACAACCATTAGACTATCATGATGTTGACTTATAGTTGTATTTGTCATATACTTTTTATTTTATGTTGAACATATATACTTAAACATTTTTTTTTGTATGAATTGATGAGTTTATTTTATTTGTTGGTGTTCTTGGTTAAAAATTTATGTACCAGGTTTTAAAAAAAATTTAGGGATATAATTTTTATTTTATTTTATTTCATTTAATTTTATTGACTTAAATGTTAGAAACATTTGAAACGGATTTATTTGTTTGAATATTGTTTTTTTAATTTAAAAAACTTTAGAAACGGATTAGGAACAAAAAAAACTATTGTTTCTAATGAAGGAACAAAAATAAAACAAAAAAAAATATTCCGTTTGGATTTCGTTTCTAATTTTTGTAATTTAGAAACGGATTAGCAACATAAGTTAGAAACATAATACTTTCCGTTTCCAATCTGTTTCTAAATTTAGAAACGAAATATTTTCCCGTTTCTATTTAAATTAGAAATAAGAGTATTTGAAACAGATAAATTCCGTTTCTAATCCGTTGCTAAAGTGAATTAGCAACGGATTACAAACGAAAAATACTGTTTTTAAACAGTAATTTTCTTGTAGTGTCAGAATTAGTTACGTCTTAATTTTCAGCGCTTAAGTTGTTCCGAGTTCACAGGCATGTAATTTTTTTTGTGTAAACCAACACATTCTAATATATATGTATGTGCCCAATTTGCTCCCATGTGACGGACGCCAAGCGCCTATGCGCTAAACCAAAGTAAGGCATCCATGCCCGGATGATAATAATGTTATAATATGCCTATATAAAGGAATGTCTTTAGGCATTCAAAGCATCATTTGCTCAAGACTCTCTCTCTCTCTATTTCTCTACTCTTGGTATTTCGACGATGGGAATATTCATAAAAGATTCAGGTGAGCTAGATTTCTCTGGAGTCAAGACTAATGTCGTCGGTTTCCGTTTCGACGGATATGCTACTGGGCCTAAGTGGATTGTGAAATTCGAAGTGACGTCTACAGAAGGCTATCCACAAGGAGCCTATACTCAGCTCGCCATCGTTCCGACATCGGTGATAGACAAGCCTTGGGATAGAGATTTTCCTAATTTTCATCATACGTGGACTGGAGCAGGTTCGGAGGTTTATGGTGACCTCGTCGAAGAGATCTTTGATCGAACTAGTTTCAAAGTTGGCCATCTTATTGTAGACGGCAAGAGTGTTGTCTCGGGAGATAAGTTGACAGTCACTTGGACATTCGATATGACCACTGGCTATAACTATTCCATTAGTCATTCTGGGGGGAAGGTTCACTGGAACAGTTCAGAAGGGAAAGGTTCAAGTCATAGGATCTACATCTAAGAGATGATGCATGTAAACGACGTCGTCTAGACGTTTAGATGTAATGTTATCGACACTAGTCGATTTTCCGATTTTCAGTTGTAATAAAAAAGCTTCTTCGAGAAGCCATTTAATAATTAAAAATTATTATTCTAGATATCTAATGCAAGTGTATTATATCTAATGCAAAGTATTATATTTACTTTGTTCCTGATGTTATTCGAGAGAGAAATTTTTGGGTGGGCCCAATTGATGAGAGTGCTATCAATGGGTTCATTGGAAAAAGAAATAGGCGCTGAGCAAGCTTGACTCTTGACTTGGATAAGTCATGAATGATCTTGCACCGCATGAGCTATCAAATTAAAGCGTCCATTATTTGTGTAAATAGAAAAGCTTGACTCTTGACTTCCACAAAGCAATCAATGCTACTCTACTCTTGCATGCTTAGGTGTTAGGCATGGCACATCATTATAAATACATGTTGGTGAGGAAGAACTATCAAGTGGTTCATACATAGCTAATTAATTTATTAAGATGAAGCATTTGCAACCATCTCTTGTGTTCATCATGGCTCATTCCTTTTTGGATGCTGGTTCATCAAGTCTTACAACAAAAAAATGGTTGTTTTGCTTGTGTAGAGGAAGAGAGGATTGCTCTTCTTGATATCAAATCAACATTTAGTGATCCATTTTCTTTTGATTGTTGTAGTTGGTATGGAGTGCATTGCTCACCCACCACTAAACATGCACTACAAGAAAATTTTCAAATCGGCACGGTAAAATTGGCAGGAAACAAATTCGTGACAAATTTGTTACAACATTTGATACGGCACTAAGAAACAGTGTCAAATATATGAATTTTTTTTTAAAATTTTTTTAATTCGGTGCCAAATGCCATGCCAAATATATAAATTTAATAATTTTACATGACAGTGTCAAATGCAATGCCAAACATATTTTGTGATGTGGTAATGAGCTTTCACTTATTTTAGCTAGTGTGATTATTATCAATAACATGCTATTTAGTTTTTCATTCCAACTGTTGTGGAACCTATAATGTAGGCTTGGTCTTCAAGCTACACCAATTAATTATCAATGTGGTAGATTCTTAACTATGTACCTTATGTTATGCTTACGTTCTCAGGTTGCTTTACTTATCACTGTGGTAGATGCTTAAATATGTACCTTATGTTATGCTTACCTTCTCAGGTCAATGCTTTACTTAATTCATGTCTATTATGTTTTCTTTTGGCTCAGTTCATTTACAAATATTTGTTGCATCCTTTGAAGACTTATCAAAGGTGAGAGAAACCAAAGACCAAAGTCTATGTTTCTTATAGTCAATTGCTTTTTTAGTTTCTAGTCAAAATAAAAAATCTTTTAAATTGTCTTAGAAGTTTTAAATATTTATTAGGGTGTTTAACTTTGTTGCTTTCCATGTCCATCCCTTGGGTTTATGTAAGAATATACGAGTTTTTTAATTCCCTCTGGTGGGATCCTCATGGATAGAGATATTGTAGTCAGTCTGATAATAATTAATCAAGTGGCATTACTCGAACCAAAGATCAAATTGGTCTATTTTCAGCACCATTTACATAATTAGCACATTTGTCATAAGTCGCTCGTTGCATGTGATGTGAGTAAAAACTATTTAAAGAATAGATTTTCCTTTCATTAATGGGTGGATTTTCGAATCTTGCTCTTCACTCGTTCGGGGATTAAACCACTCTTAGGGGTCTTCTCAATCGGCAAAGCCAAGTCTCTATTAATAGAACATAAGTAAAAAATGTGAGCAATGAATATTTTCTGAAAAATTATCATCATTTTCTGGTTTTATGAGATGCAAACAAAGTTTAGGTGTGATGCCTATGAATTTCAGGAGTGCTTCTTAAAATCTTGCTAGTGTGATGCTAGTAATCTATTTTCAACTCAAATCAACTTCTGTTTAGGCTGCTGTCCTGCATTAATATTAATATTATTTACAATTCACACCAAGGACAAGCAGGTTACTGTTTTATTGCTTTACACTTGCTTGTGAAACTTGCCTAAGATATTTATAGGAAGTTGAATTTTGTTTTCTGCCAAATATCTAGTGGACATAGGTATGTTATTTTGTTTTCGTAAATGGAGAGAGAAAGTTGGGTTTTTTTTATCTGTTATTATTGATTTTTAAGCTTTTTTTTTAATTTTTATTTTGTTATGTTTGGTTTGATGTTTTCTAATCAAAGGTGTGATTGTTTGGCGGATGTTTGTTTTATTATTTTGAAAGGAATTATAAAAGTTTGGAGAAAAGAGGGATTTTTTTTCCCTCTGTCTTTCATGGGTTTAATCTTTGGTTGTGTTTTTCCCAGTTACAATTAATTTTTTTTTGATAAAAATGGATAAACCACAGATTTATTGAAAATGAAACACAGCGTACAAGCACAGAACAGATAGATAAGAAAGTACAAAAACTCTCACCAGAGGTGAGACACAAGTACTTCTAGGGGTAATTACCCTCATGGCCACAAATGTTTTTAATTTATATCGCTGTGGCCACAAACTTTTTTTTTGTAACACGAAAACCACTTAACTTTTCTCCGGTTGCACGTGTGGCCATAATGTCATTTTTTAAGGCGGTTTCCGGCGAGTTTGCTGATGTGGCGCTGATGTGGTGCTGACATGGCGCCGGAAACAGCCTTAAAACAGGCTGTTATGGGCACAAGTGCAACCGGAGAAAATTAAATGCCCTTTGTGTTACAAAAAAAAGTTTTGTGGCCATAGCGTTATAAGAGCAAATATTTGTGGCCACGAGGGGAACAATCCCAGTACTTCTATTAACATAACAAGGGAAACAAACAACGAGAAGATAAAACAGCTATGAAGACGAAAGCCACTAATAGGGGGCACAGGTCAACAAAGCTAGTAGTGGAGAACTCTACTCCAGAGCAGTATTAGGATCTGAATCGCCATAATTGTTGGATCCCCTAGCGCTGATGAAGTTGATTGAGCGCTTGATTTTCTGAGTAGCCTCCGCCAGAGACAGCTGTTGGTTAACATCGGCCGCTGAAAACCAGGAAAGTAGCATATTAGCAATTTTAAACATTAAAGAGTGAGTAGGTGATGCAGAAAATTGAAAAATGCGATTGTTATGCTCAAGCCAAATATTCCAAATAATAGCTCTAACACAAAGGTCCCAAAGAGGTTGGCATTGAGGTTGAATGGAAGTAATCCAAGTGGTCCAAATCTTCGAAAAAGGAAGATGGAATGGAGTGTATTTCCAAAATTTGTGTAAAGAAGGACCAGATACATGTAGTGTATGAGCAGTCGATGAAAAGATGTTCTACAGTCTCAGAAGCTCTATGGCAAAGCACGCAAGTATCAGTTGTATTTTGTAAGTTACAGCCTTTTTTGAAGAGATTTGTAAGGGTGAGAATTTTATCCTCCCAAACAAGCCAGCAGAATAGGGTGATTTTTGTTGGGCATCTAATTTTCTAGAATTGCTTATAAAGTGGACAGCAAATTCCTCCATCGATAATAAACTTGTAAAAAGATTTTACCGAGAAGATTCCACTTTTATTCAGAGGTTAAGTGTAAAGTCTTCTAGTCCACTTGAGCAATCAAGGATTATCTCCAAAAGAGAAGAAAATTCATCGGTATTACAGTTGAAGAAGAGATATTCAGGGGAGTTTACTTGTTCGGAAACTTGACGAGCCGTGATCCAAGGGAAAATACAGTCATTAAAAAGAAGAGGCCAATGGTTTTTCAGAGAAATCCCCGAGAACCACCTATCATACCAAAAGTATGTATTGGCTCCATTTTTAATAGTTTTTGAGACGCAGGAGCAAAAAGAATTCAGGGAAGAAAGTACCCCTGCCCAAAAAAAAAGATTTATTTCTTGGAGGCGGGTGAAAAAGAGGACATGTAGGGTTTCTGGGAAAATAGTTAGCTTTAATAATTTTAACCCAATAGCGATTAGGATTAGAATTAATTTTCAACCACCATTTTCCAAGCATAGCACAATTGAAATCCTGGAGACTAAGTATTCCCCAACCACCCATGTTTAGTGGTCTACAAATCTTTTTCCATGCCACTAGCCTGAAGCCTTTGGGACCCAAATCAGGTCCTTTCCAAAGGAAGTTCCTACACATCTTGTCAATTTCTTTAATCACCCAGGCAGAAAGTTTGAACACTGACATTCAATAGACTGGGACAGTCAAAAGTACAGAGTTGAGAAGAGTTAATCGACCACCAAGAGAGCGGTAAATGGCCTTCCAAGGCGATAATCCAGCATGAAACAGCTTTTAATGAGATGAAACCAGTCATGTCTTTTTGGTCGTCGACCAGATAAAGGGACCCCCAAATAGGTCAGCGGAAGGTAGTCTCTAGAGCAATTAAGTATCATAGCAGAAGTGAAGTGGGGTTGGAAGCCGTAATTAGTGGAGTATAAACAGCTTTTTGAGTAATTAATGGTAAGTCCAGAAGAACCTTCAAAAAGATAAAAAATTAACTTAATGATGTTAAAGGGGACCCATTTCTAAATTTCCAAATTTATTAATTTCCATTTTTAAACGATCTTTTTCTCTTGATGTTTTTGGATTTTAAAGGGGAGCATAATAGCACAAAGTTAATGAATTGGTGAGATGCGAAAGGAGGGATGTTAAAATTTTCTGTTTCAATAAATTTTGATCTGTATTTTTTGTTCTTCCTTTTATCTGAAAGTTGTTATATTTAGATGAAATTTGATCATTTGTTTCTGGAAATTTTTATGTGAGAATTTCACAAGTCAGATAAAATTAAAAAAAAAGGGGAAGAACAAAAACTATTTCATTGTTTTATGGATGTTAATATTTGATTTTCTGTTTTTTAGTTTATTTTCTTGCTTTATATAGGCTAATCTAGATTTCTCTGTTTTTTTTCTGGATATATTCTGTTTTTTCTTTTTCATTTTTATGCTTTGAATGATATGATGAGTATTATTCTAAAGGGAATGAGAATCAGTCAAAGGCTTGCTAACTAAAAGTAGTTTTTTCCCCTTAATCTTCTGGTCATTTTCTCAACTTTGTTCTTTGATTGCTTTTCTCTGGAAAAAAATACTATAGTTTTGGTTTAATGATATAATAAGGTCTTTCTTGGAGTTTGACTTGTTTTTGAATGATATGATGAGTGTTATTCTAAAGGGAGTGAGAATCAGTCAAAGGCCTGCTAACTAAAATCATTTTTTTCCCCTTAATCTTCTGGTCATTTTCTTAACTTTGGTCTTTGATTGCTTTTCTCTGGAAAAAAATACTATAGTTTTGGTTTAATGATATAATAAGGCCTTTCCTGGAGTTTGACTTGTTTTCTTTTCCTTGTTGGTTTTTCCCAGTTCTTCTCATGCTTGCATAATCCATGATGAAGGGCAATCAAAACAAATATTGATGTTTGCGTTTTAGATGCTTGTAATGTTGAGTTCTTATTTGTTCTTAGTTTATTTTTGCCTTGTTTGAGATAAATTTTATTTATGCAATGCTTGCTAAAGAGACTAATTTCAAACAGTGATGTCTCTTGGTCCATCCAGATCAGAGTAGATTTATATTCAAACTTTTCTTAGCAATTCAACCAAATATAAATACTAATAATTTCTAATTATCAAGCGCATTCGAATACATCAATGCTAGTTATTTTGTTTGATTGAGCTTCTTGAAACTCCATGCAGATGGGATTTCTGTTTCTCTCGTTGTGGAGTGGTTGAACACCTTGACGATCCTCTACGAGATGTTATTCACAAGAAATTCAATGATGATTTGATTCGTTGGTCAGATATTTTGATTTCCTGCATTTCAAATAACATCATACTGTAATACATCAATGTTGATGCTTAAAACTATGTATTTTCGAGGGAATGAAGCGTGAGATTTGCTCTTGCAATGTTATTGGAGGAGAGAGATGATGGAACATATGGTGATTTCTTAGCATGAAAAACTCGGTCGATATTTATTTTCGGTTTCGTGATCGGATACAATAACTCTTCTAGTTTTTGTTTTTCGATAATTCCTTATCAGATCTGTTTTTCAGCCATTCCTTTTATTTAAAAAGTTTTTGTCAAAAGGCGACGATGCATATAGGAATTCAAGGTTCAAGCTCATCCCATATATATCGAAAGTAAGCACATTATCACATTCTTATTATTGCTAGTTGTTAGAAATCCTTTCGACATTATGTATTAATGATTCGGTGTGCTTGCAGGCCATATGTTTTCTTGGGAAACATATGGCGTTTCCTTTTGATGAAATTTTAGAAGAATTCTATCTACTTTTTGAGAATGTATGCAAGCTATGTGTTTTTCTTGGGAAAAATCTTACGTTTTTCTATACCTAGAGTTTTTCGGTATGTTTAGCTTCAAACAATTTAATTGTGTTGTTTAGCCATTCAAAAGTTCATAAATCACATGATGGATATGTTTGTATAAAGAAACACATGATTCCTTTTTATTAGCATTTTACTTGAGAATATGCTTTAATTAATTTCTGTCAGTCATGTGTAACTACTTTTGGGTGCAGTTCTTGCAGCTCTGACTTGCCCTGTGGCAAGGATATTGTCTCACTTGAAAGTAAAAGCCATGCATACAGGACTGGTCAGTCATATTTTAACATTTCTTGCATTCCTTCTTCCACTTGAATCAGATCTATTGTTCTGCTGCAAAGTAACTTAAGATAGTTCCGTTGTATCCTAGTGTGTAAACTTGTTCTCCATGCTTCAACTTTATTTAATTGGAGGATGCTTTCTTCAGATATCATGCTCAGAGTGGTGTTGATCATTCAACAACTTTTGCAAGAAAACAAGCACGCATCCAAGAGAGACATTTACTACATTAATGTTTCTAGCCATTAAGCTCATTGTGAACAATATTATATGTGTATTCTCTACATTGCCTAGTATTTTCAGACAATCCATCAGCCATAGTGTTTGAATTGTTAGTCAGAAGATGTTGAAGAAGTTGATTAAAGGAATGTGTATGTATTGTTAATTCAATAAAATGATATTTGTTTAACAATTTAAAAAATATTTTTTAATTGGTGTAATTCAAGAAAATTTAAATAAAATTAATTTCTATATAAATTATACGAGTACAAAACAAAAAGCATGCCACAGTAACAAAATGCGAGCCCGACGCAAATATCTCTGGATATAATATATAAAAATCGTGCCAACGCGTGCAAATCTCTGAACCAATAAAATCGTCCAAAACCGTATGCGAATATGGAACCAAAGTCCGTGTAAAAATCAATAGGTGATAGTGGCTGCAATAGTAGGTGCCAAAAAGCAGGTGACAAAAATTTGTACGGTATAAAAGACGGTGCCAAAATTTATTTATGACCATTATATAGGCACGGTTATTTTTTACGTCGTAATGCCACGTGCTCAAAAGTCAATTTGGCATGGTTTTTAAACTCACTTTCCGTGCCAGACTTTTATCGTGCCCGATTTAAGATTTTTCTTGTAGTGATGTCAGGCGCACGGAACTTGCTTTCATATCTTGGGAGGGAGATAGTAATAGCATTTTTGAATGTCCTCAATGTTCCTACCTTTCCAAGAACTGCAAGGCCTTAATTTATCACTCAACAGTTTCAACAGTTGCATCCCTAGTGATTGTTTTTGGGAGTCTAGCAGAATTGGACAACCTCCGGCACTTGGATTTCTCGTATAATAATTTTTACTTTATTAATGGTCCTATTATATATGCATGTGTTCATTCTGTTCTACATTTCTGTTGTTGTTTCTACTTTCTGGATTTCTCATTTTTCTTTTGTTATTCTAATGTTCTTCATTTCTGTGTATACAGCATCCAATACCACACCAAAGTTGAGCAAGCTTGAATACTTGGAATTGTCCTATAACCAATTAAATGGAAGCATTGTTCCATATTTGATTGGGCTATCTTCGCTCAAGGCTCTTTCTCTGCGATGAAATATTATGGAGGTGGACTTCCTTTCAAAGGTAACGTGCATGTTCATGTATTTAAAGGTTATAAAAATTTAAGTGATAATAATGCAAAATCATTGATATTGACAAATACTATATTTGTAGCTTATTTATTTAGTAATTATTATATTCTGTACAAATCTTATTTTTATTAAAGAGATTTAGGTAAAAACAGACTTAGGATTCTTTGTCATCATATATGTATATAAATATTCTTCATGTTTGTGTACGTGCACAACATCCAATGCCATGTCAAAGTTGAGCAGGCTTAGATACATGGATTTGTCCCACAATTTGTTAAATGAAAATTTGTTTTATAATCTTCTATCAAGACTTCTATCTTGATGAGAATAATATTGGTGGTGGACTTCCTCTCAATGGTAATAACTTCTTGTGTTTAAAAGGATAAAAATTGAAAAATAAGAATAAAAATTAAATCATTGATATCGATAAATAAATAATTGTACCTTATTTATTTAATTAGTAATGACATTCTACGCAAATCTCCTCCCTCGGAAAGGATAGGGAGAAAAAAAAACCAAATTTAATGGAGATGATAGCAGGGAGGGTTTGCAAAGGAGAACTATACTTGACTCCTACAACTGCCGCATTTAAAATTCCCCCACTTTTAAATAGAAGTGAGATTTGATCTTTTGTGAGGATACTATTCTTTTGTCATTTTCTTTGATTTTCTAATGCTCTTCATGTGCCTGTGTACAATATCCAATGCCAAGTTAAAGTTGAGTAAACTTAAATACTTAGATTTGTCCCACAACCACTTTTTTTTTTAAAAAAATAATAGGCGACATGCGCCCTTTTTCATGAATAGAGCCCGAATGTATAGTGTATGTACTATACAGTACATAAATAATATAAGAATATGGTCACTTACATAAAAGTAATTTTTTTTCCATATTTATTTGGACTATCTTCTCTCAAGACGCTTTATCTAGATGGGAATTAATAACATGTGTGGTAGAGTACTTTCTCTTGGAGGTAACTTATTCTTATTTTTAAATTGTATAAAAATAAATTAAAATTACATTGATATTTAATCAAAATCATTGATATGCAAATAAATAACTGTATCTTATTTATTTGATAATTATATTTTTTTTTAAATGTTCTTCATTTCTGTGTGTTCATATACTGTTCATATATCGTATACTGCTCTTTACTTTCATATCTCCCCAGCAAGATCTTGAGTCTGAGGTCATGGGTTCAAATCTCTTCCCCAATAGATCTTGTTCTTCAGTACTTGTTCATATCTCTGTTCACTCAGGGATTTTTTTATATTATTTTTCATCTTTACACATCTTGCTATGCATCGGGGTTTTCGAGTCTTTGTTTAATCTTGTTTATATTCATAAAAAAGGGTGCTTGGCGTCTATTATTCAAAAAAAATAAATAAATAAATTTTCATACACTGTTCACCCGGGATTCCTATACTATTCTTATAATGTACATATCTTCGTACAGTCGGGGTTCAAGATCTCATTTAGTATTGTTTATATTACATAAAAAGGCGCTAGAGTGCTATTATTCATTTCTGTGCATCTGAGTGTCTAGTGCCACACTGAAGTTGAGCAAGCTTAAATACTTGGTTGTCCTACAACCAGTTAAATGAAAGCATTGTTCCATATTTAGTTGGCCTAGCTTCTCTCAAGGCTCTTTTATTTGGATGGGAATAACATGGGTGGTAGACTTCCTCTTGAAGGTAACTTATTTGTATTAACAAGGTTATTTATACAAATATTAATACAAACAAATCCACATCACATTATTTCAGTCATGTTTCTAAAATAAGAAAGCATTCTATATCACATCTTTTTCAATCATGTTACTAGAATAAGAAAGCATTCTATATTGATTCTTTACATATCCGCCTCCCATCACTTTTTATTTAGGAAAAGGCATATCCAAAGCAACCAAACATCATGGCAAGGTGGCCAATGTGGGAATTGAGGATAGATCCCATCTTATTCCTAATTTTTAGTATATCAATATTATTGTTTCTTGATCTACTTCTTAAAAAATGTTTTCCATGGGACATGCATGGTTGCGTATCCTTACTGGTAATCATATAATTCACCAAAGTAAAAAGCCTTGAGTGAAAGTTTTTCTTTTCTTTTGTTTTTTCTCACCTTTTGGCATGTATCATTAATTTAAAGACAACTTTCTCATTCTTCGAAATTGCACAATAGTCTATAAACCAATGCCATTTTCTTCTGTTATTGTCATGCATCTACACTTAATTACAAGAAAATCCTAGATTATTCTAGAATTCATGGACCAAAATTGGCTTTTACCCTAGAAATACAAGGTTTCATTAAAGTTCAACTAGAATTATGATCACTTTAATCTTGACAGTACACCTAAAAACTATTGTCAATTTTGCAAGCATTTTACATTGTTTTTATGGCTAGTATTTTGTTTTTGATTTAATTTACATCTATTGATTCATTACGATGAGATTATCATTTGAAAATATATATTATTTATTTATTTTCTATCAGGATTGTGCAAGATAAAGAATCTTGAAGTGTTAAGCATTGGTCACAATAATTTAAGTGGAGATATTTCATCGTGTCTTCAGTATCTACCATCTTTCAGTTATTTTGATATCTCCTACAACCAATTTCGAATGCCTTTTCCTATGACTATCATTGGAAACCTTACAAAACTCAAGTATGACTTCTTTTCAAACAATTACTTTAGAGGTGTTATCTCAATAGCTAAATTTGCTCACAATACTGGGGTTAAGGTGTTAGATTTTTCTGATAATAATCAGTTAGAGGTCCAACTTGAATATGTAGGGTTGATGCCATCATTTCAACTTGATGGTATTTTCTTATCCGGTTGCATTGTTAATAAAGGGTCTAGCTCAATTCCCATGTTTTTGTCCACTCAGTATCAAATAAAATATATTGATCTTTCTAACAATAACCTCAAAGGCAATATTCCAACATGGCTTTTTCAAAATAGAACTAATCTAATTTATCTTATTTTAAGGAATAATTCATTGACTGGATCACTGATATTCCCTTCACATCTCAAAACAAATTTGTTATGGTTTGATGTATCCAACAATAAACTCGTCGGAGAAATACCTTTGAGGATTGACAATATGATTCCTAGTATAAAATATTTGAATATGTCGAATAATTACTTGCGAGGAGTCATCCCTTTCTCATTTAAAAATTTGAGCAAACTATATTACCTAGACTTATCAAATAACAAGTTATCAGGACAAATTTCTAATTCTATTGATTATTTAGATAATCTTTTAATTCTAGACTTAGCTGAGAACAATTTTCAAGGAAGATATATTTAAAACAATTCTAGCCTACGTCTTCTATTTAGTTTTTGTTTGTCAATAAGAATCAATTAATTGGAGAAATCCACGCAGTATTTGCAAGATGGTTAATCTTCTAATCATAGATATCAGTGAAAATCAATTGTCATGGCACGTTGCCTAGTTGTATGAACAACCTTCCTTACCCTTGGGGCCTTTCACGTTGGAGGGAAATAGTTTGAAGAAGGAAGTATACCATCTGAATTTTTGTGGTTTTCAAATGCTTTATTCCTTGGATCTCCTCACAATCATTTATCCGGTTTATTTCCATCATGCTTCAACTTGACTAGCTTGTGGTATTTGAATGTAAAGGATAATAACCTCACAGGCTCATTCCAAGTGCTTTATCTGGCAACAGTTTGGAAATACTAGACATAGGAAACAACCATTTTGTTGGTAGCACTACCTAATTGGATGAGCACCTTCAATATGTAAAGATATTCTCTTTTGAAAGGAAACCATTTTAAGGACCAATCCCAAAACAAATATGCGACTTAAAAATCTTCGCATATTAGACTTTTTCTCAAAACAATTTATCCAGGAAATGTTCCTGCATGCATTCATAATATGGGCCGTGATTTGGCATCTTACATCGTCTTACGGGATATTCAATCTTCCAACTCTGGGCTGATTATTCCTAATATTGTGAATCACATCTCTGATATGCCTTACGATGAGCAAATATTGTCCTTTCCTATTCAATATATCGATTTTGCAACAAAAGAGAGATCATATAGTTACAAAGGTGATATCATCAACTACTTATCTGGGCTAGATTTGTCTAGCAACAAATTGGTTGGTTGGATCCCAATGGAGATCGGCAACATGACATGGCTCCGAGCATTAAATTTGTCCAACAACATGTTTTATGGTCCAATACCTAATACATTGTCCAAGCTAACAGAGATTGAAAGTTTAGATCTCTCACACAACATGTTAGAAGGAAGCATTCCTTCACAACTTGCAGAGTTGCATTTCATTGAATCTTTCTTAGTGGCATATAACAACCTCTCTGGCCCAACACTTGGGATGGTTGGACAATTTATCACATCTCGATGAGAAAAGCTACGAGGGGAATCCTTATCTTTGTGGCCCTCCTTTGTGTGAAGAGTTGCACATATATCATCACCACAACAAAATCAAGTTAAAGATGATCACAGAAATGAAGAAACAATGGGCATGTATAAGCAAGAGAGAGTGAGAGGAGAGAGAAATGCTTGAACCATTGATCTCAATGGACAAGCTCATGTATAAATAGATGATGAAATTATGCATGTGCGTATAGTGTACAAGGTCTATACTCGGGGATATACGTACACATATATACATGTATCTAACACCCCTCCTCAAACTCAAGACGGATCATACGTGCGGAGTTTGGATATTATCGAAAAAGATCTTGTCCTTGATACAGCCTTTGGTGAAGAAAGTCGCACACTGCAACCTCTGGAAGGTAATGAAGACGACATTTGTCTCGAGACGAACATGACAGTCGAGTGAAATGGGCATCCACTCCGATGTGTTTGGTAGCGCTCATGCTTGGCCTGGGTCGTGCTGATCTGAAGGGCCCCGAGTGCTATCACGGTGAATAGGAATAGGGAGTGCTCGGGTATCCCAAAGTCACAGCCAGGATCGAGATGAAGCCAAAAGCACCTCTGAGCAGGTAGAAGCTAAAGCACGAACCTCGTCAAGACCTTTGGACTTGGCTAGCTCTTTGTATCTTTGTTTCTTAGTCTTCCAAACAATGAGAGAAGATCCAAGAAGATACGGTAACGATAGAGAGAAAGCGATCATCGGGGAGACTAGCCCAAGTAGCATCGAATGAGGCACATGCGCAGGTGGAATGACGTCGTGAATAGAGCGAGACCACGCAGGATGCGATTACCGCGAAGATAGCGCGATTACGGGAGAAGATGTGCATAATGAGCAGTAGGAGCTGCAACACGACTCGAGAATATGGACTGCATGAGAAATAGTCAGGACGGTGAGCGACCAGTAAACCAAGGCGCCAACAAGATGTCGATGCTCGAGGAGGGATCGGTAAAGGAGTCCCATCGGAAGCTCGGAGTGCAAGTGAAGCTCCATGGAATTAGCAAAGCCGGTCTGATGCTCAGTCAAGCGAGGCGAGGCAGAGAAGGTCGAGAGTATATCAGGTCTTTCGAGTAAGGCCGAGTAGCCATCGCCCGAGGTGATCTCAATACCCAAGAAATTGAGCGGACCCAGATCGGTCATCAAGAATGTCTCACCGAGTTTACGCTTCCACAAAGGCAATGTGGCAGGGATCATCTCCAGTGAGAATCATGTCATCCACATGGGGAGAAGAATAGTGCGTCGATGAGGAATGAACAAAGGCGCGAATCATGGATGCTCGAGTGAAACCAGGCCCGTATACACATAACGATCTTGAGATACGCTCTAGACCGGAGCCCGTGGAGTCTGTTTAAGACATAAAAGACGCTAGCTAGTCGACAAAAAGCGATCCCTGGAGGCACTGCAGAGACCCGAGGAGGGAGGAGTCATATAAACTTCCTCCTTTAAGTCACCATGAAGCGCATTCTTCACTCGAGGCGATGTAGGGTCCACTCTCGAAATGACCGCTCGACAATCAGCGTAACGATGCAGTATGCATGTGGGCTACGAGGGCAAAGGTCTCCTCGTAGTCACGACCATGCTCCTGCGGAAACCACGAGCAACCAATGGCGCCTTATAGCGCTCGAGACCTTATCGAGCGAGTGCTCACCCACGTAAATCCAGCGCATGTGTCCGGAGTAGCATGAGAAGGAAGGGGAACTAAATCCAAGTATGAGTGCAGAGACCCAGTGCATCAAGCTCCTCGGCCATGGCGATGCGCCACGCGGTGGCTGCACCGCCTCTCGCAGGTGCGGCTCATGGACATCACGAAACACTAGTACTAGCGTGAGCATAGCCCGGTTAGGGAGGATGTAAAGGGTGGATCGATCACGTAGAGATGTGAAGTGTGAGAGGGTACCTCGGGGATCAGGGATCACGGTGGAAGAGGTGTCGGGAGGAGGGACTGGCCCAGGTGAGAGATCTGCTGAGGGTTCCCGGCGAGTGATAAAGTATACTCGAATGGGAGGATGAAAGCAGAAGGGAGTAAGGAGGAATCGACGGATAAGGAAGGGGGATGGAATAGGGAGATGAATGAGAGAAACTCGGAAGAGGGCGTGGTGAAAGTAGTGGAAGCGATATCCTCGGTGGATGAAGAGGAAAAAGGAAGGAAAGAGAGTTGGAGAAGTAGATGTAGTACCAGAGATAAAAGGGAGGACTCATCAAATGTGACATCTCGAGATCGCGAAAGCGATAGTGATCGGGTCATAACTGCTTGAGTAACCTTTTTGTGTTCAAGACTATACCCAGAAAAACACAAAAGAACCGGCGTGGTGGTGAGGTTTTGTCGACTCCGAGGGTGAGGGTAAGACAAGCCAACGACAACCAAAAGCCGAAGGTGATCATAGCGAGGGAGTTCCATGTAGGGACTCACTAGGGACTCGACGACAGATGGGATGATTGCTGAGTTAATAAGGTAGAGCGGCGGTGTGAACAGCATCGGCCCAAAAGTGAGGAGGAAGAGATGAACCAAGCGGGAAGAGCTTTCGGTCGTCTCTAAAATGTGGCGGTGCTATGCTCGGGCGACATTCCCGGGGATGAGCGCGAGCGGGGATGGATTGAGGCAAGGTGCCCTCGGAAGACAAATGGAGTGCGAAAAGCATGAGGTATATTCTCCGCGAATCGGACCTAAGGTCTTGATAGGCGGGAGGCCGAGTGTGACCATAGTAGTAAAAGAGCGATATATAGATAAAAAGGTCGACTACGATGATGCATAAGATAAACCCAGTAAATGGTGTGTGATCATCAGATAAAATAACATAATATCGATTGCCACCTTTAGATACAAAAGGCGGGGCCCCAAAACATCGAGTGAATGAGGGTCGAAAGGGGCACTAGTTTGAGGCCCGACTCGATGGATAGGGACGCATAGCATTTTGCACAAGTTCAGACCAAAACAAACTAACTTATCGAGGAGAGGGCTAGCTCCTAGGGACACCACGGCGACAAGAGGGACATCTGAGGCGGCACAAATGACCAAGGCGATGATGCGTATGATGTGATATAGTAGCAGACATAACAATGAGAAGCGGACTGTCGAAGAGGGAAGACAGAAGGAATCCGGCGCAGTATACTCACACTATGGCGGCGGCGGCTCAATCCACCCGCTCCGCACTGTGATCCTGCACCACGACATGAGTCCGGGTCAAAAATGACACGAGCGAGTCATAGTCGATGAAGTTGACTATCAGGGACATAAGGGTTCATGGATAGATGAGGGACATGAGATAACGAGAAGGGAGAGAAAGCACTGAGTGGAGAGATAACCACGAGTGGAAGAGGCAGTGTAAAAGTGTGCTGCATCGCTAATGCGAACACTGAGTATGAAGGGAAGAAGGATGAGAATGGTGAAGATGAGTGGCATCATGTGTCATGTGAAAGCTAGCACAGTCGGGTAAAGCCAGAGAGGCAGGAACTACAGGTGGGTGGAGTAACTGAGCCGAGCGTGCACGACCGGTATGAGATGTCGCCCGGATCGCATTTACTTTGGCCGGCGAAGCATCACTAATAGGCTGCTGGCGATCGGCGGGAGAGAGAGAGAGCAGGTGGAGAGTCGATCTTTTGAGTCGCGTCGAGAAGGAGGTGTGGGAAGGAGTGGAGGTCGGTGATGAAGTCATGCGAGGAAGGCCTCGCTGCTTCTTCCGGCAGTCACGCTCAAAGTGTCCCACATTGCCACAATGGTGGCAAGTCACAGTCTTCTTGGCACGAGAGGCCCGAGAAGCAACAAAAAGTAGAAGAGGACGGAGTAGCCGGTGAAGGAGCGGGAGGGCAGTAGCGGCAAGTGCCTCTGCCCCCACGGAAGGAAGCTTGGGAGGCGAGTCTCCTCGGCCGCGAACAATAGTGAATGCCTCATCTAGAGGGTGTGTGGTAGGGGCATGTAATCGGTGGGCCGAGGTCGACTCAAACTCGGGGACGTGAGCGCATAATGAGCAGCGTCACAGTACGATCGTGACTCCTCATGGCGAGCGGTGAGTGCATGCCTCATCGGTACAAGTGAGGCGGCGGGCGGTGTGGGTAGGACGGTGAGAGGTGTGAGGGCATCAATCGGGCGCCATAACCCCGAGAATCTACTATAGTAGTGATCAACGTTATCCTCCCTTGATCGCAGTGTCAAGGGCGATATGAGGTATAGATGCGTGCTCGTGGAACGCGATGCTTGCCGCTCAAGTAGCTCCACATCGCACGGCGTGAGGTAGATACTGCACATATGGGTGCGAATATCAGTGGTAACGATCGACAAAATAATCATCCGTCGTCAGAGATCATCGACAATCCACTTCTCAGTTGTTGCTCATAAGCTTTGAGAATGGCGGATCGCTGATCGTCGGAGTCGCTGGCACGGGCCGATGAAAGTACCGTCAACATGGGAAAGAACACGAATGCCATCGAGAATGGAGCTTGAGAGTAGAGTCGCCATGCATATAATTGGTGCCATCAAGCACCACATCGAATGGGAGATCTCTTGCGGTGACGGACATCGGGGAGAATTCCAGCGAGCAGACTGCGTCCATTTTGAAGTTAAAGTACAATCAGACAAAATAAAAAAAAAATAAAAAAAATAAAACAATTCTCAAACAAGAGAATAACACCCAAAAAAAACAATAAAATAAAAAAAAGAAAAGAGAGGAAAAGAGGGATCTAGTCCCGGACTGAATCCCGGCAGAGACTCTCGACTGGAGCGGCAGCGGCGGAGCGGGTCGCGAGGGCAAGAAATGCGCAGCTGGTGTGGCGTCTGAGCATGGGCGCTGTGCGCCGTTGGAGCGCGGCGCTTGGCCGCTGATAGGCGCTGAGGCGCTGAGTGCGAATCGCGCAGGGCGCTTGGCTGAGCAGGGCGCGAGGGCGTGTCAGTGGCGCTGAGGCGGCACGGGCCGGAGGCGACGCGCGGTCGCCGAGAAAGGAGTGGCGGGTTCGGCGCCTGGGACACCCGTGCTAGCTAATCGATACCATGTTAGAGAGTGAGAGGAAGAGAGAAAATGCTTGAACCATTGATCTCAATGGACAAGCTCATGTATAAATAGATGATGAAGATGTACAGTGCGTGATAGTGTACAAGGTCTATACTGTGATATACATACATATATACATGTATCTAATAATAACCACAGCAATTTCTTGCTTTGGGTTTCATTATGAGCTTCTGGGGATGGGTGGCTCTTCTATTTTAAGTAGAAGTTGGCAGTATTCTTTCTTTCTAACAGTGGATGAGTACATGGAAGATATTGTTCATATGGTTAGAAACCTTCTAGCAAAGATCAAATCGTGTTGGTAGGCATTAATTGTTATATATTTTAGTACTTGGATTGTGGTCCTATTGTGTTTTGTTTTTTTCATTTTTCTATCTGAACCGTTAATCACTCAGGTGGTTTGGGATGGCCTTTTTATGTTGTTTCCCTGTGTATTATTGTTGCTTGTCTTGTGTAGCTATCTACTCTTTTAATAAATGCTTGTTGTTTATCCCATTATCCAAAAGAAATAAACAAATTAGTGGGTTTCATGTTTTTATTCTCAAGACACATTGGCTAACAAAAGGACTGAGTTATTCATAATGTCTTGCAATTAATTGAACTCGTCAATTCAAGGAAATTCTCAACTATGTAATTAAGAAAAATATGTTAATTGGATCAAAAAATATGTAAAAGTTATGAAAAATTCAAAAATTTTTGTTGATGATCAATTGTTTTTTGGGATCTAATGCGAAGTAAATTATTTAAGTTCATCTTAAGTTTAGAATTTAATTAGTAATATATCTTTAACTCATAAAAATAGCTAATAATTCCATATATATTAATTTGGATTAGTAGATTGGCGAGGCATCAAATTAATTATAAGTGAGATAATATATTAATAAAAGCACACCCAGTAGGTAGGGCTTGTAGAAATGTTAGCTTCCCTGCAGCTCGAAACCATCATATATATAGAACTCAACAATCTTCAATTCATGTACATTTTAATTTTTGATATCAATTTTTGTATAATCAATTCAATGCTGTTTAGTATCATAGATGGTTCATATATCAATAGTTGTTTGAGTTATCAATAACTAAGTTTAATGTTCATCATATTGCTTACTTTAACAAATTATCTCAATTCAGATATTTGGTTTCTTATTCATTATCTCTGTTTTCATCTAAATAAAACTTGTGTTAAATTAGCATGCTTACATGATGATCAGTTTCAGATGTCATACGTACATAAGAAATGAACTAATAATCAATTTCAATATGTTGGACTCATTAAATAGTATTTTGATTGCAAATTTAACAATACAAGACAGTGAAACTGGAGATGGATCAACCATATTAACAAATCTATGTGGCTGCAACGCGCATTATCATTCTGAAAAGTAGTTATAATGGAGGCATATTCACTAAAAGCATTATTCAAAGCTTGAAGTCTGAAGAACTTCATAGATGATTGATATTTAAATTAAAAAGCCTGTTTAATATCTCATCAACATAAAGAGTAAAAATAAAGCAAACAGTAAAAACATTGAAGAAACAAAAAACAATCACGCGACTTTAAATACCTTACTTAGATCAGATCTTTCCAAGAAGCTAAGAAGCAGAGAATTAAGAAAAGCATTCCACACTCTCTGGACAACTGAAATAGTAAATGATCTAAGGCAAACCAAAGAGCGCAACTTTGTTTTGGCTAACAAATTATTGAATCTAAAAAGGACTGCCTCTTTCTCCAAAAAAAAAAATAAATAAATAAGGACTGCCTCACTGTGGCTACTCGAGTGCATAGATAGTGGCACCAACTTCTCTTGAAGAAGAGTAGAGCCATCCATCCCCAAAAGCCAATGATGAAAGCCAATGTAAAAGATGCGAAGAAATAAAGATTATCAATTGTTTCTTCATTTTCCATCATCATCTTCTACCTCACCTTGTTGCGTGTGATGGCACTGGAGTGCAATTCTTTATCAATGGTGGACCGCAAAGATATGGGTTCCCCCTCCTAAGCTGCTTTCATCAAATGTTGTTGAGTGCAGAGACCCTTCCTGAGTGTAGGACCCGAGAAAGTTTATTGTATGCCACTAAGAGGCCTTTATCAAATATAGCTACCGCTAATTGTGTAGGTATACTTCACGATCAGCATATTGCGAGGAGATATCTAAACTTTCAATATCATCAACCTTGATAATGTATCGGGAATTGGACGCGAAAGTTGATTGTTAGATAAATTCAGCTCATAGCCAACTCATATTGCCCATCTCCATTTGGTATCTTACCTGACAAGTTGGTTGCCGACAAGTCTGAGTCCGGAGAAAAATAGTTAATGAGTCGCGCTTGTAAATGTATGATGCCTCTCGTCTCAAAGTCAATGTCTTCAACTTCGATTGTTGTGAGATAACCACTATAATACTTTGCTTGGAGAAATACCTTTATAGAGGAAAGAAATTGCCCTAGTTATTCCGTGTTAATTTCCACGGAATAATAAATGCGCTCTCAATATGTCCCATATTGTGGAAACATGAAGGTATTTGTTGGAAGAAATTGTTATGAGAAAGGTCTAGTATCCGAAAATATTCAAGTTGCATATTTTTTCTGATATTGGTCCTGTGAAATGATTTCCTTTCAAAGAAAGTATCTTGAGGTTTAGGATAGCTCCTTTATCCAACTAGAGATATCACCAAAAATTCATTGTTTCCTATGTCTAATATTTTCCAAGGGTTTGCCTGACATAGCTCTTGGGAATTAAACACTGTCAGTGAGATTATCATTTAATTTGAGGCAGATCCAAGTTAGACAGATTGGAAGCAAGATGGAATTTCACCGAAGAAATGATTTCTAGAAAGATCTAAGTATTGAAGGAAGAGTAATTGCACTAACTCATTGAGTAATTGGCCTTCAGATTATTTCCTCCGACATTAAGGATGAGATGAGAAAAAGGAACACCAGGCAGTATTTCCGCACAATTGACACCACTTATATCCACCACAAAACATTAGCCTATTCTCGACAAAGAATGGCTCGAAATTTCAACGTAGATGCGATTGTCACATTCATAAGCGTGAGAAGATGATGCAAGAAGCTAAGATTTCGAGCTCTCTGCAGTAGAGTTTTTCCATAGAAATTTTGTAGACAAAGTCTAATATATCGAGTTGGTGTAGACCTCCAATCCCGAATCGGATGGTTGTCCTAAGAAATTCATTATTTGGACAAGTCTAAATATTGTAGCCAGTGACGAAGATAAAATGAGGGGAGGAATGGCACCTTGCAACAAATTGAAAGAAACAAAGTATGTTAAGTTAGGATGTGAAGCCAAAGCTCACGAATTTCTCAGATGAGTTTATTGTAAGATAAATGACCACAACATATGTTCGGCGTGAGATGGAAAGAAAAGTTGTCTGTCAAAGAAATTGTTATGGAAATCAGGAAGCTCAGGATGGTCTTGTTCTCAAACAACCATGTGGAAATATCACCATTCATGTTGCTATTAGAAAGATCGATGTATCGAATATATGCTAAGAGGACAAGAAAGTGAGAATAGAACTATTGACGATGCAATTTGCTAATATGATACCATCCAATTGAAATGATGGTAGCAATGATGGATGTCAGTTTGGACTTCAAGCCAATTATTGTTTGAAAGGTCCAATAGTTTGAGTTTGGTGTGATTAACAAGTGAACTAATTGGGAAAGTGCCTTGAAATTATTATCATTGAAGAAAACATATTCAAGCATGGTAAGTTTTTATCATGGCTAAAGAAATCAGTTTTAATTGATTATTGGAAATAGCAAAAATTTTAGGGACGAAAGATATCCTAGGCAAAGGGGAGGTCTTCATTCAACTTGTTAAACTAAGGTCCAACTCTTGAAGTTTATTTGTCTTGAAATCTCTCAAAAATATAATAGCGAAAAGCGGCTTGAAGGCATTTTAAATTAAAAAGAAATAAATTTAACAAAGAACAAGGAAACATTATTCGTTAATTTGGAGAGTCATCTCTTATCTTGCAAGAAGGTGCCATTGACCCTGTTCCATGACAAAGATAAGACTTTGGTGAGTTCATTCATTCTCCATGGATGGAATGTCTCCACTAAATTCATTTGAACTCAAATCCAACACTACAAGTTTGTTTAATGCTCAACTCTGTGAAAAGAAAACAAATGTCAAAATAGTTTTCCAGATTCTCACTTTATAAAGTTATCTTAGTTTGCAATCTTAAAAATTACTTAAGGTGTTGATATGAAAAACTCTTTTGATGATTAAAAAACAGTAAATAGTAATAAAACTATGAAGCTAATATAAGTAAAAACTATTAGAGAATCCTTGTCTTCAATTACCCGATTATAGGATCTCAATCAATCACCAATAATCTTGTTATTAGGCGTATTATTGTGTAATTAGTTGTAATCTCTTAATTATAGGATAGTTTCTATCTTTGTAACCTCATAATCGTGTTGTATAAATATATCATATGAATCAATAGAAATGTAAGCCATTCTTTCAATATCCTTTTCTATATTTTCATCATGGTATCAAGAGCTAATTTTTTCTTTCTTTCAACATCTTTCTCTCTATTCAATGGCTTCTAACACGCCTTCTCACACTGTGATCCTATCTCCCTTCACCACAACCACCAGGATCCCCTCACCATCGACTTTCCTTGCATCAATCTCTCAACATCTACCAATATTACCAAATTACCTCCTTGACCAATTATCTTACGTGGAGCCTTCAAATCCAAACGCTGCAGGTTATGATCTATCACTCTTCTTGATGGCAGCTCATCCTCCACCAGCTCAATCGCACATCACAATGGTGTTGCATCACCCAATCAAAGCATATACCACATGGAAGCGTCAAGACTCGCCCCATCTGCGCTACTCTTCTTGGTGCTCTCCGCTTTCATTGCAACCACTTATTGCACTAATCCGCCCACTTTACTCTCGGATGCATGGCAGAGCCTCCAGCTCGCACCTATGCCAAAACTGTCTTGGTGGTCGTAATAAACAGCTCAAGACTCGATTCAGAAACAATGTCACGAGGGCTCCACATCAATTAGCCACTATATGAAAACCATCTAAAATCACGCCGAGTAAACTTGCTCTCATCAGGGCTGATTGAGGAGGATCTTATCGGGATCCATGTTCTCGAGGACTACGTGATGGTACAAATCCGTCATCGATGCGATCAACGCCGTGGACACGTCAATTTCCTTTCGTCGAACTCCATGACAAATTCCTTAACCAAGAAGCTTCTCTTCACATTACCTCACCTTCCTCCATCTATCTACTCACCGAAGCACGGTAAGTCTCACTGCTCGGAGTCAGTCAAATAGGCATTCGCACGATTAACGATAGTCCGGCACACATGACATATTCTTCTCCGGATTAGCGCCAGCCCAAACCTTATATTTGGGTCACGTTGTCAAAGCTCATGGCGTCACCACGAGCACTGCTTGCTAAATGGTGCCCGATGTTTTCGACTTGTCACCTCCTCAACAATCCCAGCAATCTCGACACTCGAGGCTCTTGGGTCTCGTCCCTTCCCACCTCGGCATCCACGAGCCCATCATGCTATCCTCGGCATACCTCTCTGCTCCTACATGGGCTGCTGGATAGTGGTGCATCTCACCATGTCACGTCGGCGAGCAATGCTCTCCCTTCATAGTTCGTGATCGCGAGGATCCTGATGATGTCCTCGATCAAGCGATGGATCGGCTCTTCCCATCACCCATACTCGGTTCTACCATCATCCCTACTTCCTCTCAAGACCTTTGCTCTCACAAAATGTCCTTTGACTACACCTCCATGAAAAGAACTTAATTTCCATTTATCAATTTTGCACTACTAACCATGTTTCTAATGAATTCTCCCCTCTGCTTTTCAGGTGAAGGATCTCAACATGGGGGCAATCCTTTTGACGGGAGAATCTAAGGATGGTGTATGTAGTGTGTGAAATCTCTTTCAGTTACTTCTTCTCCGTTGCTTGCCTTTTCCAGTGTCAAAACTAACCTGTCCGAGTGGCACTCTCGACTCGGTCATCCCTCATTCCCTATTATGAAAAACATTATTTCTAAATTTTCTTTACCTTTATCTAGCCAATTATCTTCTTTCCAACCCTGTAATGCCTGTGCATACAATAAAAACCATAAAATTCCATTTTCTTCTTCAACGTTAACTTCGTCCCATCCACTTGAACTTCTCTTTTCTGATGTTTGGACATCTCTGTTTAATTCATTGATGGTTTTCGATTACTATGTTATTTTGTTGATCATTATACCGATATGTTTGGTACCATCCACTAAAATGTAAATCTCATGTGTATGATGTCTTC
>NC_052490.1:22523573-22583181 GCF_009730915.1 Dioscorea cayenensis subsp. rotundata | reverse complement strand
CATCTTATCAACTCAAGCCACTCCATAAGCCGGCTGGGCCTACTTCGGTTCGTGTACATGATGGAGTCTACGCCGAATCGATTAGAATATTTTGCTAAATTTTATTATTCACTCTTACCAGTCGATGTTGAGATATCTCTTTTAATAATTTTAGGAATTCAGTTAGAGGTCATCCCAGGGCTCGATGGATCATGCGCAGTGATGGGGAACTCAACAAAAGAGTGGGTCTCGCCTTGCTAATAGTGAGAGGACAAACCGCTGGTGATGGTGCTCGAGAGTTGTGCCAATTTCTAGGTACTATGGGTACTAGACCTAGATCGCGCAAAATTGGGCATACGCTACAAAGAAGATAAGTGAGAATGTTTGGCAATGAGTCACGTGTGTGTTTATAATCTTATACTTCTACAGAAATTTTTGATATACCAAATCAAATTGATGATTGTTTTAAAATTTACTTTATGTTGTAGGATGTGATTCTTTGAGCATCAATCTCAAAGAATGGGTGCTTCAGGTCATTTGGCATAAAATGGAAGGATTTTAAATGTCAACTTAGACCAATTATAATCCTTTCCAAGGGTGGTGACAAAGTAAGTGCTGAAAAGAAATTGTCCTTTGGAGCTAGAACACGTAGAGATGGAATTGGTTGGTAGATTTTTGTGGGGAGAAGTGATTCCTCGTATGGTATTTTCTAACATATTTAATTATATTTCCATCCAAAAGAAATTTAATCTGTATATTTCCATAATTACTTGTGCTTTAGATGCTCGAGGATAAAGGCAAAATATATATGAGAGGACACAAAAGCATGCCTCAGGATGTATCCGTAGCAAAAATGCAACGAGATTTTTATGAGAGAGGTAAAGAGTTATCCTGCATAGAAAGCTACTACGAATTTTAATTTTCCAATCCAATGAAAATCTTAAGGATTAATGTATAAATTAACTTTTTGTGGTACTATCCATTAGCGTGAACGATGAGTAGAACAATCACGACTAGATATGTGCTATATTACATCAAAATAGAGATGGGACATTTGTTGATGTCATGTATAAGAAGAGTTGTGCATACTTCAAATTTTTTCTTATTCTGTATATTTTACCCATTAAATTTATTATGTCCTACCTATTTTAAATACTATAAAATTATGTGACGCCCAGTGAGTACTTTGTCATCCCAACTACCGAGGATTCCTGAGGTTCTAGTATGCTAGGGATAAAAATATTCTCCCATGTAATCATGGGAGAAGATGAACAACATGCTAAGGGAGATGTATGATCCAGAGTTTCACTTTAAAGACCTTCATGGACCTCATCCTACTTGCCATGAACTAATGGAAAGGTGTGAACACACTAAGCCAAAAAGGCGCTTGGAAGTCAAAATAGATCTTTGAGAGAGAGTCAAAATAGCTTGATGGAAAATGCATATGTACTCATTTGAAGAATAAACTAGATATATTAATTCAAGTCACTGCGTGACCAAAGTGAGTCACTGGAAGGTGGTGTTATATGCTATATCGATCACCATATCTACAAGGTATATATAATATAAAATGCTAAATTATATGAGGATGTTTCATGTCTAGATAACTACAACTATATCTTATAGGCACAGGGGACATCTCACTCACAAAATAATGACGTCGGATTTTCTATTCCCAATGAAGATTAGATCAAGATCATATAGCTTCTAATGGTAATCAATTTCTTATGGAGAAGAGTTTTTATTTATTTTATATGACATAAACTAATTTATTCATTCTTATTTTAGTGTAATTTTCAAAAATTTGATCATGGTTTCATCTTCCTAACATCAATATTTCTATTTTGTTAGTGAGATTTCCTATTAGTATTTTTCCTATTTTAATAAAAAGCAAAGATTGTTTTTATATTTTGCTAATTTGTTTTTTCTCTTAATTTTCAGGTTTGCAATGAAGCTTGGCATGTCTTTTTCTTTAAAATGAGATGTTTTCATTGTTGAAAATTTTCAATAGATTTGTGTTTTTGAATCCTCGTTGTTTTGGTTAATGTTGCATGATGTATCCCTTTAAATCTACTATATATTAAATGAATGTTTCATGTTTTGGTTCATAGCTAGCCTTCATTAAATGAATGTTTTAAAGACATGTTAATGAACTTGTCAGCTTTTCTACTTGCTTGTTAGCCATGTTATCATCTTCTTTTTGTCTTTTAGGTCTGATTCTATGTTTTGGACACCAATTTGTTTTAGAGATGAAGCTCTTGATCTTGCACACCAAATTGTATAATAATTGCAATAAGTTTTCATTTTTGCCTGATTTTACTGAGTTTCCACAGGATAAAAAATTGAATTTTTCTGTAGCTCTTTGGCATATAGATGTTGATAAAAGTGAAAAAACTTCTCTTTATTTGATTATAGTGTATGGTTGTTTTGTGGATTTTAGCTAATCTCATAGAGGCTCTGCTGTTCCTATCTCATTCATGGGAGACATCCATCACATCTGTTTTTTAGTTTAACTACATTCAGTAAGTTTTTGACGGAAAATTAAATATTATCAATCTCAACAAGTTAGAGGACATCCATCAATAAGACCTACTATTTACTTCTTTATTTTCTGTTCTTTTTATTACTCTTGATATGGTTCAAGAATTATAGATGTCAATAGCTTTACATGAATAAGCTTCATGTTAAATTGCTCAGCAACCCAAAAATCAACTCTCATTCAATCTCATCAGTTCATTTATTTTCGGATTGCTTCTGTGTGCCAAATGTCAATCCACATGGCATCATGGGCATCTGCGATGCCATTCAAAATGCAAACCATGAAAAATTATGAACAAATATTGTTCCTTTGCTTGGTCATAGTAAACAATAGCTGAGTACTAAATGATCATCACAAATGTTACGCTCTACTGATATCATCTTGTAAGTGGCTGCTTTGTTGTTTAGGTATGGGATACCTTGATCATAGAGATAACCCTGAAAAAGTACAACATATCTATCAATGATGATAGAAGACATCCAGACAAGTATACTGGTAAGTTTCTCTTAGTTGTAGGGAGTAGTCTGAACAATATTCCCTTAACAGATATGGGTATGCTGAGACTTTAAAGTGTGGGTTTGTGTGCGGGAAAGCTAGTTGTCTTTAAAATATAAATTTAATCTACAAATACTAAAGCTGCAACCAAGCTAGAACAAATAACTTTATATGCGCTGTTAATATAGCTTACGTGAACTTGTGTGTTTCTATGAAAAACTTATGTTTTGTCATTGATTAAAGGATTTTCCGATTTAAAGCTGTAAAAAGTCATGGTTATAGGTAAACTAAAGTATGTTCTCAATGATATGAGTCTATACCAATATGGTTTTTGAGAAACAAATTGACTTGATTGCTAGTGAAGAGTGGGTGGGATGAGTATGGCATTTCTTATGCCCGTCCTAGCTCCAGCATTACCATCTGAAGGGTCACAGGCATATTTTTATATTAAATTGCAATTGCGTGCATATCCTGTGACTTTGTATTCATTAAGTGCATTGCATGCACATCTTACGATATGCAATGAACTTATGAGTGATAAATGGTTTACTAAGCAGGTATGCTGCAGAGAGCATCAACTTAGCCTGCAAATTTGTATACAAGAATGCCTCACGAGGAAGCACTCTTTTGGAGGTATACAAAAATGTTCCCGAATCCACTCTTTTCACCGAGGCCACATGAATGGGCACACATCAATGCGGTGGATCGTGTCACGTCTTGAATGGAACCACATTGACAAAGCTCTTGCTAGTATTGGACAAGTCAGGATAGATGGGTGTGACTGACTTTGTGTCCCTCCACCTTGTCCATTCATTTGAGCACAATGGAGGTTGGCATACGCCCACATATCTTTGAGTACAACTTGTGTCTTCACATTTGTTCAGTACAAGAACTTCATCAACAAATGCATCCACGATATACTTTTGCTTTATTTCTTCCAACTTTGTCTTCATGACCCTACAAACACAGAAGAACACAAATACACACGTTTGAGTGATAAAATCTGATAAAAGTAATGCTTAATGTTAGGAAAGAATACTTCATATTACTTATACCCAAACACTTATCAACATTCCAGAAATAAAACCAAGGATTAGAGTTTTGATTCAAATATAGTAGGCATTTTGAAAAAAAAAAAACAAAGGATTATTGTTTTGATTGAAAAATAGGAGATATTACAATAACAAAACATAGGATTAGGATTTTGATTCAAAAATAGTAGACATTCAAAAAATAAAACATAGGATTAGGACTTTGATAGAAATATAATAGGCATTCTGAATAGAAAAACATAGGATTAGGGTTTTGATCAGAAAAATATGAGACATTTAGAAAATAAGACATAAGATTATGATTTTGACTAAAAAATAGTTGATATTTAGAAAAGTAAACATAGCATTAGTGTTTTGGTTGAAAAACATGAGGCATTCTGAAAATAAAACATAGGATTATTATTTTAATTAAAAAATTGCACACATTCCCAAAAGAAAAATAAGAATAGGGTTTTCATAAAAAAATTGGAGGCATTCAAAAAGAAATTTTAGGAGTAGGGTTTTGATTATAAAATATGAGACATTATGAAAAGTAAACATAAAATTATTGTTTTGATTTAAAAATAGTAAACATTCCCAAAAGAACGCGTAAAATTAATGTTTTGATTCAAAAATAGGAGTCATTCTAAAAGAAAACATAGGATTAGGATTTTGATTGAAAATAATGAGACATTTCTAAAGGAAAAAATATAGGATTAGGGTTTTAATTGAAAAATAGGAGTCGTTACTATAAAAAAACATAGGATTAGCGTTTTAATTTAAAACCAAAAAATTGGTGACATTTCTAAAATAATGCATACGATTATTGTTTTGATTAAAAAATTAGATGACATTTCAAAAAGATAACATTATATTAGGCTTTTGATTGAAAAATACGAGGCATTCAGAACAAAAAACGTAGAATTAGGATTTTAATTAAACATAGGAGGTATTATGAATGGAAAACATATGAGACATTACAAAAACAAAAACATACAATTATAAGTTTTGAATCAAAAAAACACTAACCTATGTTTTTAATTTGAAACTAATTAATAGGAGATATTAGGGACATAGTATTTAAGTTTTGTTTGCAAACTATAACACATTAACAAATGAAAAGAAAGGATTACGGTTTTGATTCAAATATAGTAGGCATTCCGAAAAGAAAATATAGGATTACAGTTTTAATTGAAAAATAGGAGACATTACTATAAGAAAACATAAGATTAGAGGTTTGATTAAAAAATAGTTGACATTCCGAATGGAAAACAAAGGGTCATGGTTTTGATTAAAAAATATGAGACATTAAGAAAATAAAACATATTATTAAGGTTTTGAATGAAAAATAGTAGGCATTCACAAAACAAAACATAGGATTATGGTTTTAATTGAAAAATATGAGACATTACTATAAGAAAACATAATATTAAAATTTTGGTTTTAATCGAAAAATTGGGGGCATTTCGGAAAGAAAACATAGGATTAGGGTTTTGGTTAAAAAATTGGAGCTATTCCGAAAAGAAAGTATAGCATTCCCAAAAGAAAATATAGGATTAGGGTTTTGATTAAATACTGAAAATTATGAGACATTAAGAAAAGAAAACGTGGGATTAAGGTTTTGATTGACAAATAGGAGACATTACTATAATAAAAAATACTATTAGGGTTTGGTTCAAAAATAATAGTCACTCTGAAAAGAAAACATAGGATTAGGGTTTTAATTGAAAAATATGAGACATTATGATTATAAAACATAAGATTATTTTTTTGATTAAAAACAACAGACATTCTAAAAAGAAACTATAAGATTAGAGTTTTAATTAAGAAATTGGAGGCACTAAAAAACATAGGATTAAGGTTTTGATTAAAAAATATGAGACATTACGAAAAGAAAACATATAATTTGGGTTTTGATTGAAAATATGGTATATTTCGAAAAGAAAAAATAGGATTAGGGTTTTGATTGAAAATTAGGATACATTACTATAAGAAAACATAGTATTATTGTTTTCATTGAAACCCAAAAGATAGTAGACATTCCGAAAAAAAAAAAACATAGGATTCGGGTTTTCATAGAAAATAATTAGACATTCAAAAAAGGAAACATAGGATTAGTGTTTTGATTCAAAATAATAGGCACTCTGAAAAGAAATCATTAGATTATAGTTTTGATTGAAAAATATGGGACATTACAAAAGAAAACCCAGGATTAATAATTTGGTTAAAAAATAACAGATACTACCAAAAGCAAAAATTATAATTGGATTTTTTATTAATAAATAATATGTTTTACAAAACAAAAACATAGGATTAGTTTTTTTCTTAAAAAAATATGAGACATTACCAAAATAAAATATACAATTATTCTTTTGATTCAAGAAAACAGACATTCCCAAAAGAAAACATAGGATTAGGGTTTTGATTCAAATAAATGAGACATTACAAAAAGAAAAGAAAGGATTAAGGATTTGATTCCAAACTGAAAAAATAGGACACATTGCGAAATAAAAACATAAGATTAGGATTTTGATTAAAAAATAGCAAATTTTCCCAAAAGTAAAAGAAAAGATTAGGTTTCTTAGTAAAAATAGGATACATTATTGAAAGAAAACATTGGTTAGTCTTTTTTATTCAAAATTGATTAATTACTATTAGAACACATAAGATTAAGGTTTCGATTTAAAAAAAAGTACACATTCTGAAAAGAAAATATACAATTAGTGTTTTGATTCAAATGTAGTATGCATTCCGAATAGAAAAAATTGGATTAGAGTTTTGATTAAAAAATATTAGACATTACTATAAGAAAACATAGGACTAGGGCTTTGATTCAAAAATAGTAGATATTCCGAAAAGAACACATAGGATTGGAGTTTTGATTGAAAAACAGAAGGCATTGCAAAACGAAAACACAGGATTAGAGTTTTGAGTGAAAATATGAAACATTCCAAAAAGAAAACATCATCTAAGATTTTTGATTAAAAATTAGTAAACATTTCCAAAACAAAAGATATGATTAGGATTTTGATTCGAAGAAATGAGGCTTTCTAAATAAAAAATAAAGGATTAGGATTTTGATTCAAACCTAAAAAATAGGACACATTATAAAAAGAAAACATAGGATTAATGTTTTAATTCAAGAATAGGAGACATTCCGAAAAGAAAACTTAGGTTCGTGTTTTGATTCAAAAATGATAAATATGAGACATTATGAAATAAAAACTTAGGCTAGGTTTTGTTTGCAAAAAAGGAGAAATTCCAAAAGAAAATATAGGATTAGGGTTTTGATTCAAAAATTTCAGTCATTCCAAAATGAAAACAAAGTTTTTGGGTTTAGATTTAAAACTAAAAAAGAACACATTCTAAAAAAAATAAACATAGGATTAGGGTTTTGATTTAAAATAGGAGATATTAGTATAAGGAAAAATAGTATTATAGTTTTGATTGAAAAATATGAGAGATTACGAAAACAAAACATAAGATTAAAGTTTTGATTTAAAACTGAAAAATAGGGTTTTGATTCAAATATAGTAGGCATTCAAACATAATATTAGGGTTTGCATTGAAAAATAGGAGACGTTACAAAAGGAAAACATAGGATTATTATTTTTATTCAAACATAGTAGGTATTCCGAAAAGAAAAATATAGGATTAATGTTTTGATTGAAAATAAGAGACAATACTATAAGAAAACATAGGATTAGGGTTTTTATTCATAAAACTAATCCTATATTTTCTTAGAGTAATGCCTTCTATCAAGCATATGGTTTTTGAATCGAAACCCTTATCTTATCTTTCCAAAAAGAAAACATACAATTTGGATTATCATTCAAAAAAATGAGACATTCTGAAAAGAAAATAATGCATTAAGGTTTTATTCAAAACTGAAAATAGGAAACATTCGAAAAAGAAAAACATCGTATTAGGGTTTTGATTAAAAAATTAGCATATATTCCAAAAATATAAGGAAGGGTTTGGTTTGTGATTAAAAATAGGAGACATTCTAAAAAGAAAACATAGGTTTGGGTTTTTATTCAAAACTCTGATAAATAGGAAACATTAACAAAAGAAAACATAGGATTCAGGTGTTAATTGAAAGATAGGAGACATTCCAAAATTAAAATATAGGATTAGTGTTTTGATTAAAAGATAGGAGACATTCTGGAAAGAAAACATAAGATTAGGGTTTTGATTCAAATATAGTAGGCATTCCAAAAAGAAACAATTGGATTAGGATTTTGATTGCAAAATCGGAGACATTACTATAAGAAAACATATGATTAGCTTTTTGAAAGAAAATAGGACCATTCTGAAAAGAAAACATAAGATTTGGATTTTGATTGAAAGATTAGAGACACTCAGGAAAGAAAATATAGGATTAGGGTTTTGATTCAAATATAGTAGGCATTCAAAAAAGAAAAACATAGGATTAGGGTTTTGATTGAAAAATAAGAAACATTACTATACGAAAAACATATGATTGATCTTTTGAAAAAAGAAATATGAGACATTACTATAAGAAAACATAGGATTAGGGTTTTGATTTAGAAATAGTAGACATTCTGAAAAGAAAACATAGGATTATTGTTTTTAATTGAAAAATATGAGACATTTAAAAACAAAGGATTATAGTTTTGATTGAAAAATAGAAGATATTTGCAAAAGAAAACATAAGATTAGCTTTTTGATTAAAAAAATAGGAGCCATTCCAAAAAACAAACTTAGGATTAGTGTTTTGATTAAAAAATATAAGACATTGCAAAAAGAAAACATAAGATAATTGTTTCTATTGAAAAATAGCATACGTTCCCTAAACTAAACATAGGATTAGGATTTTGATTCAAAAGTAGCACAAATTCCCAAAATAAAACATAAGATTAGGGTTTTGGTTCAAACTGATAAATAGGAGACATTAAGAAAAGAAAACATAAGATTTACTTTTTGTTCGTAACATACTTCAGATTACAAAAAGAAAACATAGGATTAGCGTTTTTATTTAAAACCGACGAATATAAGACATTTCGAAAAGAAAACAAAGGATTAGGTTTTCGATTCAAAAATAGAAGCCATTAAGAAAATAAAACATATGACTTGGGTTTTTATTGAAAGATAGGATACATTTAGGCGTTCGTAAAAGATAACATAGGATTAGGGTTTAATTTGAAAAATAGGAGATAATGCTATAACAAAACATAGTATATGGTTTTCATTCAAAAATAGGAGAGATTAAAAAAATACCTTAGATTTAGGGTTTTGATTATAAAATATGGACAATCCCAGAAGAAAACATAGGAGTGGGTATTGAATCAAAAATAGGAGACATTGCATAGAGAAAATATAAGATTATTGTTTTGATTAAGAAATAGTAGACATTAAGAAAAGAAAACATAGGATTTGAGTTTTGATTGAAAGATAGGAGACATTAGAAAAAGAAAACATAGGATTAGGGCTTTTGATTAAAAATTAGCAGACAATACTAAATCCTATTTTATAATCAAAGCATAAGATTAATGTTTTGATTTAAAAATGAGATTTAAAAAAAACATAGGATTAGAGTTTTGATAAAAATGAGACATTCCGAAAAGATACACACGATAAGGGTTACGATTCAAATTTAAAAAATAGGAGATATTTAGAAAAGAAAAGATAGGATTAGAGTTTTGATTAAAAACTAGAAGACATTTTGGGAATAAATAATAGGATTAGGTTTTTTATTAAAAACCAAAATTGAGGTGACATTCCTTAAAGAAAACATTTTATTAGGGGCTTAGTTGAAGAATAGGAGATATATCGAAAAGAAAACATAGGATTAGGGTTTAGATTAAAACATTAGAGACACTCTGAGAACATCAAAGGATTGGGGTTTTCATTCAAAACTAAAAAAATAGGACGCATTAAAAAAACAAAACATTAAATTAGGGTTGAATTAAAAAATAGGAGACATTCTAAAAATAAATCATAGTATTAGGGTTTTGATGTAAACCAATAAATAGGAGACATTACAAAAAGAAAACATAGAATAAGTGTTTACATTACAAAAAGAAAACATAAGATTATGTTTTTAATTAAAAAATAGGAGACATACAAGAAAGAAAACATAGGATTAAGGTTTTGATTAAAATCAAAACAATAGGTGGCATTTCAAAAAGAAAACATAGAATTAGAGTTTTGATTAAAAAATAGCAACCATTCCCAATAGAAAACGTAGGATCAGGATTTTGATTAAGAAATAGTAAACATTCCAAAATGAAAAAAATATTTATTTTTTAAATCAAAAATTGGAGCCACTGTGAAAAGAAAATATAAGATAAATTTTTTATTGACATATAGGAGATGTTAAATTAAGAAAACATAGTATTTTTGTTTTGATTCAAAAATAGTACATATTACAAAAAGTAAACTAGGATTTAGGGGTTTGATTGAAAACTATCATACATTTTGAAAAGAAAACATAGGATTAAAGTTTTCATTGAAAGATATGATGCATTCCAAAAAGAAAACATAGACAGAAATTACTTAAACAAAATACAAGAATAGGATTTTAATTCAAAAAATGCGCCATTCTGAAAAGAAAACAAATGATTAGGGTTGTGATTCAAAACACAAAAATAGGACACATAGGTTAGGGTTTTGATTGAAAAATATGAGACAATACTATAAGAAAACATAGGCTTAGGGTTTTGATTAAAAACTGAAAAATAGAAGATATTTCCAAAATAAAACATAGGATTAGAGTTTTGATTAAAAAATAGCAGACATTTCGACAAGAAAATGTCGGATTAGGGTTTTGATTTAAAAATACCAATCATTCAAGAAAAAAAAAGATAAAGTTTTTGATTCAAAAATAAGGGCCATTCCGAAAAGAAAACATACGTTTAGGGCCTGTTTGGATACCACTAAATTCCATAGGAATGGTGGTGGTTCCTATGGAATTTAGTGATATGTAGGAAATCACAGTAAAAGCTGTTTGGCTACTATTTTCATAGTGTAAAATTACTGTGGAATCATAGGATTCCATAGTATTTTTAAAAAGAGGGTGCCATCAAAATATTTTCTCCCTTTGTTTTTCGGGTTAGAGAACTCGTCTCTCATCGCCCGCTTCAACGCCTTCTTCCCCCATCGGCCGCTCCAACACCTTCTTCCCATCGCCGGAAACGGCACATTCTTCCCATCACCCGCTTCGGCCCCGAAACTGCCGACGAAGTCCCTGCAGTTTGCCTCTCATCGGGATCTCGTCACTGGTGGCTTCTCTGGAGGTGTGTGAAGATATTTTTTCCCCTTTTTCTTTCATTGCTTTTTTTTGTCTGACCGTCAATTGTCCATGTCCGCCGAAACCCTAGCCGCTCTACTCCTCTTGTTTTTTTTTTCTTTTGGAATTCCTACCCTATTGTTCTCTTTTTTTGGTTGACATTTTGCAGTTGATGTTTGAGCTGTGGTTTTTGTTAGGATATTTTGAACTGTGGTTTCATTGTGATGTATTCTCTTTAGTTTATAATGAGAAGGAAAAAAAATTACAATGAATTTATTCCCTGCTTCTTGGAAGAAAGCTGATAGTTTGATTATCTTGTCTCTTGGTTGTTTGATGGAATGCCTTGTTCTTTTGATTTTAGTTTTTTTATTCTGATGGTTCTTAGTTGCTTTTCTTGTCTTATGGAACTATTTTTGAACCTTTTTTTTTAGACTACTATCCTATTCTCTTAGTTGCTTTTCTGATGGTGAAGTTCTACAAAAAGACACCAGATTATTTTTATACCGGTCCAAACATGGTAAAAAAATTTTTTTATAGATGTTTGGTTCTCAATCCTATTAATGAAAAATAACTGTTTTCTAAAGATAGTGTGCCACTTCAGGGTGCATCTGAATTTCCAAGCATGGTATTAGCCATTCAAATACTTGACTTTGACTCGCCTGCTTTTCTTATGTTGTAAAACTCTATCTATCAATTTCTTTATAATTCAACTGATCCTCATCTTCAAATTGCCAAAAGAATCCTTAGTTATCATGCAAGTGTAGTTAAATTATAGACTCATAATCTTCCTTGGTTTTTGTACTTGAGGAGAAAATTCTGTTCTTGTTAAATTGTTTGTGTTTTATGGTTGAGTTATTTACATTCATGGCCTGTTAATACCTAATCTGAATTCTGAGGTTGTGTTAGAATAAGAAGAAATGACTATGTTTATAAACCCTATCCTGAGGTTGTGGGGGAACTTATGCAAAAGATCTCATGGATTGAATTTGATGAAATGCATCTTATCTACCCATATGTATTATATTATGTTTCTACAAGTCTAATAGGCATTGGTCATTTTTAATTAAGTTTTTATTGTTGTTGAAGATAAACAAAAGAAAAAATTATAAAGTATCTCATCAATATTTTCTATAACGAAAATTACCTTGCAAGTAGTAGCATTTAGTTGCTCATCACGCCAACAACCATCATTCCTGTGTAGGCACTGATTTGTTTCTATATCTGCAAGGGCATAAACAGAAGAACATGGTAAAATCCAGAAAGAAACTCAAATTAAGAAGCTTTATATTTTGAAGGATATAGATATCCAAACCTCCGCTTAAGCAAACAGAAGGTTCAGCGGTTTCTTTAAACCCTGCACATACAGCCTTCAAAACTGCAGTCCTCTCCAATACACCTTCAGAAAAAGAGAACACAATTCATTACAATCATGCACTACTTCATTTAGCACTTCAATTGGATGGCCTTGCCTTCATGTTAGAATGAAATCATTACCACAGCAGATTAGAGCTATCGAAAAAGAAATAGGTTGTATACAGTGCAAATCAGAATTGGTCCGTGTCGAATAATTATAAAAAGTTCAAAAGAAGCTCAGCTTCTTAGGATTCTTGGCCATGCTTTATTAGTAAACTCATTGGTCTTTAAATAATCCCAAGGTCTTATTATAGCTAAGATACAGTTGGTTCACATGCCTTTGTCAGCATTTCATTATATATCGTTAACTTGTTCGTATTCACACAGATTATTTCATTCACTCGAGGTAAACTTTTTCTTTTGGATTAAATGAATGAGTTTTGACTTGATACGGATGTTGATCCTTGATTGTATAGATTTGAATTCTCAGTTATTGTTTGCAAATTTATGTACTAGATTCCTTTTTAAATTGTATTAAAATTTCGAATTTTTTTTTTCGGTATGTTATGCATATATGTCTTAGTTAATGCCAACCTTTGAATTAGCATTTTTCCCTTGAGACAATTATCGGGATCGGATCCGGAGGAATGCGTTATTTCTCCGACTTTATCCTAGAATGTGTTATTCATGGCTTTTACAATGCAATTGTTGACAAGTGGCCTTAGTATGCATTTTTGAAGTAGCGAGCCAACCATATGCGTGAGTATTCTTTTGCGACAAAAATGCATGATGAGATAAATCCCATTCGACTTTCGAGTGTTTCACCACCATCAACATAATGTTTATGAACCATTTTCTTGTAATCTGCCAGGTCAATTACATTTAGAATAAGTACTTATTGTTCAAGTTAAACCAACAGAAGTAATTAAAAAAAAATGTGAATTATAATCTGAAACCCAATAGAACAAGGGATGGTACCAGAAGAGTTAACATGCAGAAAAGAAGCCACAAATGGTGGTTGATGTGTACTGTAACCCAAAGCCAAACTCATCTTATTGATCCATACATCATCATCATTCACCACTACAGCCTTATAATCACTAACCAAGATATATGGTACATCCGATTCTCTGCTACACATACATTTTTGAATGTCTTTACATTTATTAACTAGTTTAATTTTTCCCTGATATGTTTGACTAGAGTTTTTCTTTACTTGATAACCATAAACCATTTGTAATTTCCTTTATCCATATGTTAACAATCTTCATTAATATGAAAAGTCATGCTTGATTGCCTATAGTGAATAGTAAAATTTAATAGATAATGGCATCCATTTCGGCTTTGTACTATAGATGGCAACTCAAGAGAAGACTGACACAAGGGCTAAATGGAATGAAAGTCATAAAACTCATATAGTGAAATTGTTAGGCGACTATAATGTTTCAGCGTACCGTTCACAAAATGGATGGACTAAAGAGGCATGGAATAGAATATTGCGTGACATGGTAACGAAATTCCCTAATTTAAAATGCACCATTGTACAAGTTAAAGCGTTAGAGCAAGAGATGAATAAAATTTACAAGCTTCTAAAGGGGTTTACCGAATTGAGTGGCTTTGGATGGGATTATGAAAAAAATATGGTCGAAGCCACTGAAGAAGTTTGGGCACCACTACTCGAGGTATATATTTTTATCACGTAATTTACAAACTTTATGCAACAATTTATGTTAATCATTTTCACCAAAATATGCAGAGAAATAAAGAAGCTAGAAGATGGCATAAAAAACCTTTTCCATATTTCACGGTACTGCAGGAGATTTATGAGGGTAAGAAAGTGTTATTTACTAATGTTTGCTTTAAAGATTTGTTCATATACTTTCTAATAATTTGTACATTTATTACACGGGGAGATATCGCGGAAGGAAGACGTTCTCATGATGTAGAATATTATGCAAATGTGCCAATGGACACTCCATCTCCAAGCATTCCGGCTCCAAATGATCCCATCCAATCATTGTCTACACCCGAAATAGAGATAGAGGATCCCTAATTTTGCACAAGTGGAGCCTCCATGCGAGTCAACCAAATATTTTTACAACCCTCAAAAACTCATGTAGTGCAAGCCGGCAAAGGTTAGGGGATGAAGTGCAAAGAAGGAAAAAGGAATGAAAGCGAAAAAATGTTCAAGAGTCATTCTTCGAACAATATATAGATATCGCGTCGAGATGAGGACGGATAGATATATTGAAAGCTATGAAAAATGAAGCAGTAGAGGAGAAGCACACCATTGGAGAATGCATGGCGGCATTTAATGTGTTGTGTGATCAATTTCCAGATGAAGATTTTGTTAAAATTACAACATTGTTTAAAGACAAGGATAATCGTGAAATCTTCTTGAGTCTCATCAATGAAGAACGGAAAGTGTTGTGTCTTCGGCAAATGATTAATTAAAAACAATGTTATGTTTAATGTTTTTAATATTTAGTTACATGTAAAACGTTATGTTTTATGTAAGACGTTATGTTTAAATGACTTGAAACTTTTATGTAAGACATTATGTTTACGACATGTATTGAGATATACTTGTTTATTTGATGGCAGGTTTTTGAATTATTTGTGGCTATCTTATTCCTTAATAATAAGAAAGAGGATTTTATAAATAAGGCAACATTGATAAAGTTGCATACTGATAATTGCAGCCCCAAAATAAAACAACATCGATAAACGTACACATCGATTAAGTTATATTTCTACGATAGTTACAGTAATCATTCCACATTTGCATTGCTATTTCGTCTCTTTTTATGAGCACACCTGCAATCATGATCGGAGTTCGAGTATGTTGACATCATTTTGATATGTATCATCTCCATTTGGGATGAGTATCCGTCAATTTGCATTACTAATTTCTTCAATTTAAAGTCCGCTGCCATTGTGTATCACGTATGAAATTATGCAAGACACATCTGGCGACTACTATATCGTTTGGGAATCTATTAGATGAAAGGTTGCAACTTTAAGTATAGGAAATCTCATCTTCAAGACACCAATAATACGTTCAACATGATTTCTCAATGAAGCATGTCGCAAATTAAATAGTTCTTTGTAATTACTTGGTCTACATCACGCTTGCGTCCTTGCTCCAGTAAGTGATAACGCACACCTCGGTATAGAGCAATAAATTTTGGAGTATTTGCATATCCTGCATCCACTAGGTAATATATATTTGGGGGGACATGGAAGCCTTGGTCGATTGAATGTTGAAGTACTCTAGCATCAGAAGCAGAACCTTCCCAACCAGCCCGAACATATACAAAATGTAGGTTAAAATCGCATGCGACCATGACATTCTGGGATAATGTTTGTTTCCTATTTACTTAAGGATCTTGCAAGGCCAAAAGAAATAGTGATTGGAAACATGTGTTCCATCAATGGCACCGATACAATCCTAAAATAAAAAAACCCATAAGATTTGTTAAGAGAATATATAAAAAAAGCAAATACTAAATAAAAAGTATGTATAAAGATTTCTAACCTTGAAATATGGAAAAAAATGTCTATTATTCTGGATAACTGGTGATGTAATTGTTGGTGGCAATTCTATATATGTAGTCGAAAGAGTAGTAATAGCTTCAAGCACTTTTTTAAAATAACGGCTAACCGTTTCTGCTGAATGTTGAAAACGTTCTTGCACGTCACGATTACTAGCGTTGTGCGCAAGAGTGTACATGAACATTGCTAGTTGTTCCTCGATTGTAACCCTTTTCGAGCTTCGAAGAAGAAATCTTTCTCGTAAATAATTAGCAAGTGCTTGAAATATATGAGGCTCCATACGAAATTCACGCTTACAACGTGCGTCATGACCTTGAAGAATTCCTTGAACATATGCATCGCCTGTTAATATTGATGTATGACAAGGCCTAGTTTCTGAACTTACAGGAAAAAAACTTGATAAAATGGTGATCATGAATTCGTCATCATCTTCATTAAGCTTTCTCCATTGATCCAGATCCATATTGAAACAAAAGAGTTTGAGACGTACAAATTTAAGATGAATAGAGATAAGTTTACAAATGACATAAGAGTGTTGGCTTTCAATAGAGAGATTAGTAACGGCTAGTTTTTAAAAAACTCAAACTGCTAGGTTTTTTTTTTAAAACTCTAACGGCTAGTTTCATTTTAAAAATTAAAAATTCCTATAGAAAAATTCCTACGCACATCCAAACACTGGATTCTGTAGGAATTTTTCCTCTAGTAAATTATGTAGGAATCATTTCTGAATCCTATGGAATAAAATTCCTACAGAAAAATTTACTATGCAACCAAACAGGGCCTTAGTCTTTTGATTGAAAAATAGAAGAGATTAGTATAAGAAAACATACGATTGGTAGACATTAAAAAAAAAACATAGGATTAGGGTTTTGATTAAAAAATAGGACACATTACTATAAGAAAACATAGGATTATTGTTTTGATTAAAAAATATAAGACATTCTTAAAAGAAAACATAAGTTCTGGGTTTTGAATAAAAAATCGAAGGCATTCTAAAAACATAAAATTAGGGTTTTGATTGAAAAATATGAGACATTTCATAAAGGAAAAACATAAGATTATTGTTTCGATTCCAAAATAGTAAACATTTTCAAAAGAAAAAAATAAGATTATGGTTTCGATATAAAAATAGGAGGCATTCTAAGAAGAAATAATCGGATTAGATTTTTGAATAAAATCTGAAATTTAGGTGACATTCTGAAAAGAAAACATAGGTTTAGAGTTTTAGTTTAAAGATAGGAGACATATCGAAAACAAAAAACAGAGGATTATTTATTTGATTCAAAAATAGAAGACAATCGTAAAAGAAAATATAAGATTAGTGTTTTGATTAAAAAATAGGAGGCATTCCATAAAAAACTTAGGATTACGATTTTGATTAAAAAATATGAGACATTAGAAAAGGAAAACATATAATTATTGTTTTGATTTAAAAAATAGTGGACATTCCTAAAAGAAAACTTAATATTAAGGTTTGATTCAAAAATATGAGGGATTATGAAAAGAAAACATAGGATTAGGATTTTTATTAAACAAATATGAGACATTACAAAAAGAATACATATGATTAGGTTTTTGATTGAAAAATATGAGAAATTTCAAAAAGAAAACATAGGATTATGGTTTTAATAGGAAAAAAATGAGTCATTACATTAATAAAACCTATGAATAGTATTCTGATTAAAAACAAAAAAATAGGGGACAATACCGAAAGAAAACATAGGATTAGGGTTTTTATTAAAAAATAATATGCATTTCCAAAAGAAAACACAAGATTAGGGATTTGATTAAAAAATGTGATGCAATCACAAAAGAAAATATAGGATTAGGATTTTAATTAAAAAATTAGAAATTCCTAAAAGAAAAAATTAGATTAGGGTTTTGATTGAGAAATATGAAACATTTTGAAAAAAAATATTGGATTCAGGTTTTGATTGAAAGGTAGTTTAGTAATGTTTTTCTTTTGGAAATGTCTCCTTGTTTTAAAAAAATATGATACATTTAAAAAAAAACATAGATTAGGATTACAATTTTGATTGAAAAGTAGGAGATATTACTATAAAAAAAACATTAGATTAGTGTTTTGATTATTAAATAGTAGACATACTGAAAAGAAAACGTAGGATAAGAGATTTGATTAAATAATATGAAACAATGGGAAAACAAAACATAGGATTAGGGTTTTGAATGAATACTAGTAGACATTACCATAAAAAACATGGGATTAAGGGTTTCATTAAAAATAATTGACATCCCGAAAAGAAACCATACGATAAGTGTTTTGATTGGAAAATATAAGACACTTCAAAAATAAACATAGGATTAGGATTTTGATTGAAAAGTAGGAGACATTACTATAGAAAAAAATAGGATTAGGGTTTTGATTCTAAAATACTAGTCATTTCAAAAAGAAATGAAAGGATGAGGGTTTATTAAAAAATAAGAGACATTTTCGAAAAAGAAAGAATAGGCCTACAGTTTTAATTCAAAAATAACAGACATTCGGAAAAAAAAAAAAAAGGATTAGGGTTTTTATTGAAAAAGAGGAGACATTCCTAAAAGAAAACATAGGATTATGGTTTTGATTGAAAAAATAGGACACATTCTGAAAAACAAAAGTTAGGGTTTTGATTCAAAACTAATAAATAGGAATTATTAATAAAAAAAAACATAGGATTAAAGTTTTGATTAAAATGTAGTAGGCATTCCTTAAAGGAAACATAGGATTAGAGTTTTGATTGAAAAATAGGAAAAATTACTATAAGAAAACATAGGGTTAGGGTTTTGAATGAAAAATATTAGACATTAGTATAACAAAATATAGGATTATTGTTTTAATTAAAAAATAGTAGGCATTCCGAAAATAAACCATAGGATTAGGATTTATATTAAAAAATAGGAGGCATTATGAAAAGAAAACTTAGGATTAGGGTTTTGATTAAAAAATAGTAGACATTCCCAAAGGAAAACATATGATTATATTTTTGAATTAAAAATAAGAGGCATTCCAAAAAAAACATAGGATTCATATTTTATTCAAAAATAGCACGCATTATGAAAAGAAAACATATAGTAGGCATTCCGAAAAGAAAACATAAAATTAGGGTTTTGATTGAAAAATATGAGACATTATGGAAAGAAATATGGGATTAATGTTTTGATTCAAAAATAACAGACATTCCCAAAAGAAATCATAAGGTTAGAGTTTTGAATAATAAATAGGAGGCATTAAAAAAAACTTTAGGATTAGGATTTTAATTGAAAAATATGAGACATTACAAAAAGAAAACGTACCATTATTGTTTGTTTGAAAAATAACAGACATTCCTAACAGAAAATATAATATTAGTGCTTTCATTTTGAAAAAAAATATAGGATTAGAATTTTTATTCAAAAACAGGAAGGGATTACGAAAAGAAAACATATGATTGGGGTTTTGATTAAAAATTAGTATAGATTCCTTAAACAAAAGATAGGAGACATTACTTTAAAAAAACATATGATTATGGTTTTGATTATAAACATAGGTTAGTCTTTTATTTTTGTATTGTTATAATTATTATTTTTTAATTAATAAAAACATAAAAATAAACTATATAGCAAAAAAATGAGGGAGAGGGGTGCAACACGAGCACTTCGGAGGAGACCTCCCATCCTAGTACTACTCTGGCCCAGGCTTGCTTAACTACAAAATTCTGATGGATTCGGTGCTTTAATGTTGGTATGATCTCACCGTATATAAGATCACTGGAGTTGAAAAAAAAAGGATAAGGTTTTTGACTGAAAAATAACGGACATTTCCATAAGAAAACATAATATTAGTGTTTTGATTAAAAAATAGATATAGCAGTCATTCCAAAAAATAAAATGTTGGATTAAGGTTTTGATTAAAAAATAGTAGACATTCGGAAAAGAAAATATACTATTAGGGTTTTGACTGAAAATATGAGAGATTTCAAAAAAAAAAACATAGGATTACGGTTTTGATTAAAAACAAAAAAAATAGTGGACATTAACATAAGAAAACATAGGATTACAGGTTTGATTCAGAAACAGCAGACATTCCCAAAAGAAAACATAGGATTAGTGTTTTCATTCAGATATAGTAGCCATTCTAAGAAGAAAACATAGGATTGGGGTGTTGACTAAAAAATAGAAGACATTACTATATGAAAACATAGGATTATGATTTTGAACAAAAAATATTAGATATTTTGAAAAGAAAAGAAATGGTTTGGGTTTTAGTTAAAAAATAGGAAGCATTCCGAAAAGAAAACAAAGGATTAGGCTTTTAATCCAAACTGAAAAATAGGATATATTACTATAGGAGAACATAAGATTAGGGTTTTGATTCAGAATTGGTAAATAGGAGATATTGAGAAATGAAAACATAGGATTCAAGTTTTGATTGAAAGATAAGAGACATTACGAAAAAAATAAGGGATTACGGTTTTGAAAGATATAATTTTGGTTTTGATTAAAAAAAAATGAGACATTCCGAAACGAAAATATAGCATTAGTGTTTTCATTCAAAAAAATGAGACATTCTGAAAAGAAAACAAGGATTATGGTTTTTATCGAAAACTAAAAATTAGGACACATTCCGAAAAGAAAACATATGATTATGGTTTTGATTAAAAAATAGCAGACATTCTGAAAGAAAAGAACATATTACATTTTTGATTGAAAAATATGAGACATTCCGGGGAAAAAAACAATAGCTAGGGTATTGATTCAAAACTGATAAATATGAAACATTACGAAAAGAAAACATAGGATTCCACTTTTGATTAGAAGATTTGTGACATTCCGAAAAGAAAACATAGGATTACTGTTTTGATTGAAAGATAGGAGACATTCAGGAAAGTAAACATAGGATTAATTTTTTGATTAAAATATAGTAAGCATTCCTAAAAGAAAATATAGGATTAGGGTTTCAATTGAAAAATATGAGACATTACTATAAGAAAACATAGGATTAGTGTTTTCAGTGAAAAATAGGAGACATTACTATTTAAAAACATAGGATTTGAATTTTGATTCAAAAATAATAGATATTAGAAAAGAAAAACTTAGGATTAGGCTCTTGATTAAAAAAATATGACACATTTTGAAAAAGAACACATAGGATTATTGTTTTGATTCAAAAATAGAATACATTCCCAAAATAGAACATAAGATTAGTGTTTTGATTAAAAAATAGGAGACATTCAAACTTAGTATTAGGGTTTTGATTAAACCATGAGCCATTGTGAAAACAAGGCATACGATTATTGTTTTCATTCAAAAATAGCAGACATTCCAAATAGGAAACATAAGGTTATGGTTTTAATTAAAAAATAAGGGGGATTCCTAGAAAAAAACACTTAGGATTAGGGTTTTGATTAAGAAATATGAGACAATATGAAAAGAAAATATACGATTATTGTTTTGATAAAAAATTAGTAGACATTACCAAAAGAAAACATAAGTTTAGTGTTTTGATTGAAAAATAGGAGATATTACTATAGGAATACATAGGATTAGGGTTTTTATTCATAATAGTAGATATTCTGAGAAGAAAATATACGATTAGGTTTTGATTCAAAAATAGGAGCTATTTTGAAAAGGAAAAAAAAACGTGAGGGTTTGGTTCAAAACTAAAAATAGGACGCATTCACATAGGATTAAGGTTTCGATTGAAAGATAGGTGACATTCTAAAAAGAAAACATAAGATTAGTGTTTTGATTAGAAAATAGGAGCCATTCTGAGAGAAAACATAGAATTAGGGTTTTGATTAAAAAATATCTGATATTCAAAATTAAAAACATCGGATTAGGGTTTTGATTAAAAGTTTATAGACATTCTCAAAAAAAATATAAGATTAGGGGTTTTCATTCAGAAAAATGTAACATTCCGTAAAGAAAACAAAGGATTAGGGTTTTGATTCAAAGCTGAAAATAGGACACATTTCGAAACAAAAACAGAGGATTAGTTTTTGGCATAAAAAACAGGAGATATTACTAAAAGAAAATGTATGATAAGGATAAGGTTTTTATTCCAAAATAAGAGGCATTACGAAAAGAAAACATAGGATTAAGTTTTCTTGAATGATAAGAGACATTAGGAAAAGAAAATGTAGGAATAGGGTTTCGATTCAAATACAGTTGGCATTCTAAAAAGAAAACATAGGATTAGGGTGTCGATTATAAAATAGGAGACATTTAAAAATAGGAGATGTTAAAAAATAGTAGATATTCCCCAACAAAACATAAGATTATGGTTTTGATTAAAAAATAAGAGGCTTTCCGAAAAGAAACATAGGATTAGAAATTTAATTTAAAAATAGGAGGCATTAGGAATAGAAAACACATGATTAGGTTTTTAATTCAAATATAGTAGGCATTCCAAAAAGAAAACATAGGATTGTGGTTTTGATTGAAAAATATGAGACATTACGAAAAAAAACATAGGATTATTCTTTTGATTAAAAAATAGCAAACATTCCCAAAAGAAAACATAAGATTAAAGTTTTGATCAAAAAATAGGAGGCATTTAAAAAAAAACTTAGCATTAGGGTTTTGATTAAGAAATATGAGACATTACAAAAAGAAACAATACGATTATTGTTTTGATTCAAAAATAGCAAACATTCCCAAAAGGAAATAAAATATTAGGGTTTTAATTCAAAAATAGGAAACATTCTGAAAAGAAAACATAGGATTAGTGTTTTTATTCAAAAAATAGTAGGCATTACAAAAGGAAAACATAGGATTAATGTTTTAATTAAATATTAGTAGAGATCCCCCGAAACAAAAGATAGGAGAAATTACTCTAAGAAAACATAGGATTAGGGTTTTGATTAAAAAGATAGATTAGTCATTTATTTTATTATTACCATTATTATTTTTTAAAATTAATAAAATAAAAAAAATAAACCATGTAGCAAAAAAAGGGCGAGCGGTGCAATAGGAGGAGCTTGGAAGAGGTTACCCATCTAGTATTACTCCAGCCCTGGCTCAATTAACTTCGAAGTTTTGTTGGGATTTTGTGCTTTAGTGTTGTATGTTCGCACCCGCTAGAATTTCACCCGAGTTGAAAAAGAAAGGATTGGTTTCTTGATTGAAAAATAGGAGACATTTCCAAAAGAAAACATAAGATTATTGTTTTGATTAAGAAATAGCAGAAATCTAAAAAAGAAACATAAGATTATGGTTTTGATTGAAAAATATGAGACATTACAATAACAAAACATAGGATTAGGCTTTTGATTGAAAAATAGTAGACATTCCAAAATTAAAATGAAAGGATTAGGGTTCTGATTCAAATATAGTAGGTATTCCGAAAAAAGTAGGATTTGGGTTTTGATTAAAAAATAGTAGGCATTCCTAAAAGAAAACATACTATTTGGTTTATGATTGAAGAATATGATACATTCAGAAAAGAAAACATAAGATTAGGGTTTTTATTTAAAAATAGGACACATTTCTTTGAGAAAACATAAGATCAGGGATTTGATTAAAAATCGAACTATAGGAGACATTTCCAAAAAAAACATAGGATTAGTGTTTTGATTCAAAAATAGAAGACATCCAAAAAAGAAAACAAAGGATTAGAGTTTTGATTCAAATATAGTAGGCATTCCTAAAAAAACATAGGATTAGGGTTTTAATTGGAAAAATAGGAAATATTACTATAAGAAAATATAGGTTTAGCCTTTTGATTAAAAATAATAGATCTTCCAAAAAGAAAAGAAAGGGTTAGATTTTTATTCCAAAATAGGATGCATTTTGATAAGTAAACAATGGATTAGGATTTTGATTCAAAACTAGAAAATATAATTCATTGCTAACCGAAAACATGAGATTAGGGTTATATCCAAAACTGATAAATAGGAGATATTTAGGAAAAAAAAAATAACATATGATTCGGATTTTGATTGAAAGATAGTAGACATTACAAAAAGAAAACAAAGGATTCGATTTTTGAAATGTAGGATTATGGTTTAGATTAGAAAAAATGAGACATTCTGAGAGCAAAAGGATGAGGCTTTTTATTCAAAAATAGGATTAGGGTTTTCTTTGAAAACATAGGATTAGAGTTTTGATGCAAAAATAGTAGACATTCCAAAAGTGAATATATGATTAGGGTTTTGATTGAAAAATATGAGACATTTAGATATACGATTATAGTTTTGATTGACAAATAGGAGGCACTATTTTAGGAAAATATAGACTTCGTGATTTGATTGAAAAACATGAGACATTCAAAAAAAATGATTAAGGTTTTTGATTCAAAACTAAAAAAAATAGGATACATTTAGAAAAGAAAACATAGGATTAGGGTTTTGATTAAAAAATGACAGACATTGCTAAAAGAAAAGAAAGGACTAGGTTTTTTATTGAAAAATAGGACATTCCAAAAAGAAAACATAGGTTAGGGTTTTGATTCAAGACAGATAAATAGAAGACATTAAGTAAATAAACCATAGGATTCGGGTTTTGTTTGCAAAATAGGTGACATTCTAGAAAGAAAACATATTATTAAGGGTTTTCATTAAAAAATAGCAAACATTCCAAAAAATAAAACAAAGGATTAAGGTTTTGATGCAAAACTGAAAAATAAAACACATTCCGAAAAGAAAAACATAGGATTAGGGTTTTGACTCAAATATAGGAGACATTGCTATAAAAAAAGGATTAGGGTTTTAATTGAAAAGTATGAGACATTAGGAAAGAAAAACATAAGATTAGGGTTTAGTTTTAATTCAAAACTAAAAAATAATATTTTGATTCAAATCTTGTAGGCATTTTGAAAAGAAACAGTAGGATTAGGGTTTTCATTAAAAAATAGGAGACATTCCCCAAAGAATACATAAGATTATGGTTTTGATTTCAAATATAGTACACATTCCGAAAAGAAAACATAGGATTAATGTTTTGATTGAAAAATACGAGATATTACAATAGAAAATTAAGGGATTAGGGATTTGCTTAAAAAGACTAATCCTATGTTTTCTTATAGTAATGTCTCCTATCAAAAATAGGGTTTTGATTCAAAACCCTAAACTTATATTTCCGAAAATAAAATATAAGATTAGAGTTTACATTAGAAAAAAATGACACATTTCAAAAAAAAACCAAGGATTAGGGTTTTCATTTAATAATGAAAAAAAGACACATTCCGAAAAGAAACATAGGAGTAGGGTTTTCACTCAAAAATAGCAAACATTCGATCAAGAAATGAAAGGAGTAGGTTTTTGATTAAAAAATAGTAGAAATTTCGAAAAGAAAAAATAGGTCATGGTTTTGATTCAAAACTGATAAATAGGAAACACTAAGAAAATAAAACATATAATTAGGGTTTGAATTGAAAGATAAGAGACCTTCCAGATAGAAAAAATAGTGTGAGGATTTTGATTCAAATATACTTCGCATTCCGATAAGAAAAATAGGATTAGGGTTTTGATTGAAAAATAGGAGATATTACTAAAATAAAACATAGGATTAGGGTTTTGATTAAAAAATAGGAGACATTACTATAAGAAAAAATAGGATTAGGTTTTAATTCCAAAATAATAGCCATTCCGAAAGGAAACATAGGATTAGTGCTTTCATTGAAAACATAGGATTATTGTTTTCAATAAAAATAGCATACATTTTAGAATGAAAAACATAATATTAGGGGTTTGATTTAAAAATTGGAGTCCTTCCAAAAGAAAATTAGGATTAAAAAAATATGAGAATTACAAAAAGAAAAAATTTAGATTAAAGTTTTCTTTCAAAAATACAAGACATCGCCATAAGAAAAAATAAGGTTATGGTTTTGATTATAAAATAGGATGCTTTCCGAAAAGAAAACATAGGATTATTTTTTTGACTAAAAAATTGGACGCAGTCAAAAACGAAAACTTAGGATAAGGGTTTTGATTAAAAAATATTAGATATTACGAAAAGAAAATATACGATTATTGTTTTGATTAAAAAATTGTAAACATTCCCAAAAAAAAATATTAGATTACGGTTTTGATTTAAAAATTGGACACATTAGTATGAGAAAACATAAGATTAGTGTTTTGATTCTAAAATTGTTGACATTCCAAAAAGAAAACACAATATAAGGGTTTTGATTGAAAAATAGGAGACATAACTATAAGAAAAAATATAGGATTATGGTTTTGATTAAAAAATAGTGTACATTCTCAAAAGATAACATACTCCTAGGGTTTTGATTCAAAAAGAGGTGATATGGGAAATGAAAAAAAAGGATTAGGGTTTTGATACAAAACTGAAAAATAGGACACATTCTGAAATGAAAAACATAGAATTAGTGTTTTGATTGAAATATAGGAGACATTCGAATAAGAAAACATAGGATTAGCATTTTGATTGAAAAATATGCGGCATTTTGAAAAAAAATCATAGGATTAGGGTTTTGATTGAAAAATATGGGACATTCAGAAAAGAAAACATGGGATTAGGTTTTTGATTGAAAATTAGCAGACATTCCCAAAACAAATGATAGGAGTTTTAATTAAAACTTAGGATTAGGGTTTCATTAAAAAATATGATATATTATGAAAAGAAATTAATGATTATTGTTTTTATTCAAAAATAGTATACATTTCCAAAAGCAAATTGACGAGTGTACAACATGCATGTATTTTATATCAATTTGTATACTCATTTGGTATGTATTAGAACTATCCTAGGGAATTTGATGATAAATATAGTGTGTTTCACATTAACAGGCATAGAGCGGTGCTTAAAGATGAGAGAAAGCCAATGGAATTATGCTTAACCCAGAACGATGAATTTGGAGCCCTCTTTGCATCATGGTATTAAGGACAAGGCAAACTGTGTGGCTTACGGGCAGCTTACATTTGACCTTAAGGTTGTAAATCAAATTCAGATGACCTTGTGGGCATGCTTATGCCTGTAAGTAGGATTTAGAGCAAATTCAAAGAATCTCTCAAGTAAGGTTTATGCTCGTAAGAATGCCCGTAATGGCCATTCAGAGGAGCTTACGACCACATCTGATGCTGGTAAAGACAGTCATAAGAAGTGGAACAATGAAGATCGTAGCCGTCGAGACCATCTTGGCGTCGATTATTTATTCTGGGGTTTGAAAAGGATATTTTAATGGCTCATGTGTTTTCCTCTTTTATTTGTATCTTGAATGCTTTCCCTCCATTAATGGATGGCTAATTTGTAGATGTTTGCCATAGTTGAACTCTAGAGTTTATTTTCTTGATTTTGGTTGGTTGTTGGATCTTGATGCTTAAGTTGTTTCTGTCGACACTTCATCAAGGATTTTTTGAAGTTAATACAACCACTAACTAGACTTCTTGAAAAAGACATGCCTTTCGAATTCTCTATGGAATGTCTATCAGCATTCAAGACCCTTAAGGAGAAACTAGTAAATGCACCAATTGTTATAGCTCCCGATTGGAACCTCCCTTTTGAGATCATGTGCGATGCAAGCAATCACACTGTCAGGGCTGTTTTGGGACAAAGAAAGGATAAGCACTTTCAACCTATATATTATGCTAGTAAAAATCTGAATGATGCAGAAGTAAATTATACCACCACCGAGAAGGAGTTGCTAACTATTCTGTTTGCATTTGAGAAATTTCATCCCTATATTATTCTGTCCAAAGTCATAGTTTTCATAGATCATGCTGCACTTCGCTACTTGTTTAGCAAAACTAATGCCAAACCATGACTAATTTATTGGGTTTAAATTTTGCAGGAAGTTGATGTAGAGTTTAAAGACAAGTGACGCTCAGAAAATTTAGCTGCTGATCACTTGTCAATACTTGAGCACCCAGGGGAAGAATTTTGAGAAGGGATCGAAATCAATAATTCTTTTCCTGAAGAGCATCTTTATTTTATCAATACAGTAGGTGAAGTCGATATATATTCATTTGTGGATTTTGTAAATTATCTTATCGCTTGGGTCATTTCCAAATATATAACTTCATATCTTATAAAGAAATTATTTGTGAATGTGAAGCATTATATATGGGATGATCCGAACTTGTTTTGAGTATGTGTAGATCAGGTTATCCAACGGTGTGTCTCACATAAGAAAGTATGGGAAATCATCAGGCAGCATCACTCAGTACCCATAGGGGGCATTATAGCTCAAATAAAACCTCGTTGAAGGTACTTGAAGCTTGTTTCTTTTGGCCATCCATTTTTCATGATACACAAAGATATGTTCAACATCGTGACAATTGCCAGTGAACAGGTAACATTTCCCATCGCTTTGAAATGCATCAGAATCCCGTCATTAATTGTGAAATCTTTAATGTTTGGGGTATTGATTTCATGGGTTCTTTTCCTAGTTTTTATGGCAATTGATATATTTTGGTAGCAGTAGACTATGTTTTGAGATGAATTAAAGCTCTAGGTTTGCCCTCTAATGATGCTTGGGTTATTTGCCAATTTCTGAAAAAGGATTATTGTTCTATTTTGGTGTACCTAGGGCAATCAACTGGACAGGGTTCTCAAGAAATATGGAGGTACTCATAGAATGGCGACCCCTTATCACCTCAAACGAGTGGTTAAGTACAGGTCTCTAATCATGAATTAAAATAAATCCGTTTGAGATAATGTGATGGCTTACAAGGCATCTTTTGCAATCTCTCCGTACTGTCTAATCTATAGGAAAGCATGTCACTTACTAGTTGAGTTAGAGCATCAAGCCTATTGGGCCACTAGGTTCTTAAATTTTGATTTAGATGCTGTAAGAGAAAAGAGTAAACTTCATCTATATAAGTTAGATGAGTGGTGGAAAATGGCATATGCAAACTCTTGCATCTACAAAGAATGCACAAAACTTATCACGACAAATTGATTAAGTCAAGGTGTAACATTTGTGAGGGAGATCATGTGTTATTATATAATTCTCACTTGAAACTCTTTCCAGGGAAAGTTAAGTCATATTGGTCTGTGCCCTATTGCATCACTCAAGTATTAATACATGGTGCAATTGAAATAATGCATCCCGAACATGGCACAATTTAAGTAAATGTTCAAATGCTAAAGAATTGTTTTAATATCATTCCTAATCCAAGATGAGAAATCTCAAATAACAGGCTTCCTTGACATCTAGATTTCAGGTACGTCAAGTCATGATGTCAAACAAGCGCTTCTTAGCAGGCAACCCAAGCAAAACTTTGGTATTTTGTTAAGTTTGAGTCCTTAGTTTTGGTTTTTGTGTTTTTTCTTGAAATAGATAGCTCAGCATGTCGTGCACTTTCATGTGCGGGTTGGATACTTATGATCATAGAGAATCATTTTATGCTTCCTATGTCATATGTGTATTTGCGCTTAATTGTAGGAAACAGGGAAAACTATGATCAATTTTCTGAGACTCTTACATGCTACTTATGCCTGTAAAAACGGTCGTAAGCCTCAAACAGAGAGCTTTGCGCGCATCTAACCCCCGTAAGACACCTTGCAAGGGGAATTCAGAGAGTTTTTCGAGCATACTTACGGCACGTAAGTCCGAGTAAGCACAGTTCAAAGATTCCTTACAGGTATCTTACGCTAGCAAGTGAGCCCGTATGGGTCATCTAGAGTACTTTATGGGCACCCCTTTTAATCCTTACGCCTAGTATTTTTTGTGGGAGTCAGCCCAGGTTCCTTACGGGCAATTTGCACCCATAAATAAGACCGTATGAGAAAATCAGAGAAACTCACCGGTGGCACTTATGCTCATAAATGGGCCATAATTCGCTAGGGTCAAAGCTCCTTCGAATGAGTATGCCTCTATTTTTTAAACCATTTCACCTATTCCATACCTCAGTTAGCTGCATCTTTTTCTCTCTAGTTCTTGTGAAAGATTCCCTTGTGTTTCTTCCTCATCTTAAGCAAAAGTAACCACCTTCCTTTTATTGTTCTCATTTTTGACCTATCCTTTCTTCCCTTTTATCACGAGAGGTGAGATTATATTTTTCCCTTTTATGCATTATGGCTTTTAGTCCAATTTTAAGGATGGTTGTTATTATGATTTCAACCTATTTTATTTTCCTATACTATCATGTTTATATTAATTATGAATATCGAAGCTGTTGTGCACAAAATAGCTTCTTACACTCTAAGCTCATGGGTTACGACCATAATTTTTCTCTAAAGTTTAAGTTCCTCCAAGCTTACTACCACAAGCCTAAATGTAAGTAGGCCGTAAATTCCTCTGTTCTTGATGTTTGCATAATGTTTTTGAAATGACTATTTCTTTTCATGTGCAGGATGACTAAAACCAAATGAATAACTACTTGACCACAGAATAAAGGCTATTATGTGGGTTCCACCTCTCAACAACCACTTGCAAGAGCATCAAAGAAGTTGAAAGGAGATGTATCACATACATGATCAACAACCTTGCCACCTAATGTTCCCACTAAAATCACCTTCCCTACTTCACGTTTTGAACAACGGTATAATGCTCTGAAGTTGAAATGATTTGGCCACTTCCACATTATAGATTAGCAGGTGTTAGAACAGTCAAGATTGGACAAAGTGGTTTGGAAATTTGTAAGTACCGAAGGTTGGAATCAGTTGTTCGACATTGTAGAGAAAACATATCTAGTTGCCACACTTGAGGTTCTGAGCACAATAAAGATTGATCGCCAGTTGACTGACTTTGACAGAGCATGAAATATTTAATTTTAGTTATTTGGAGTCAAGTGCACCTTGAGTTACACAGATTTTCCTCTTCTCCTTCGGCTCTATGATAGTGAGCAATCACGATGGGTGAGTAGGATGAGTTAGTTATCGGTTATCAATGAATGGAGATGGCTATCGTGGTTTGGAACCATTTCTGCTCTAGAAGGAACTATGAACCGAGGTTTGACCAAGGCAACATATATCAATAACTGTGCATTGTGTTACATTCATGCGGTGATGGCATGATTATTTGCCTATAGAGCAGACAGTCAGGGAGTTGTAGGGTGTTAGGAGCTACTTTATTTGTTCGGTATGATGGAGCGCAAGCCACTCAGCCTCAAATTCATGTTAACGAAGGTTTTTGCACATCTGGGGCAGCACACCCATCTGAGCTCCATCTTTGGTGGATAGTATATTATGCGTCTCATTCGAGGAATGGAACTTTTTGGGGAACTAGAGAGATATATTGTAGTAGGCAGTATTTCCCTCCTTGGGGTAGACACCCTTAGATCCATTGGTATGGTTATATGACGAATATTGTGGTATATGCTCACTCTTAACCCTTGCCGATTACCTTCAGTTCCTGGGGAGGACTCTAGAGATATATTGGATGATGAGACTGGGAGTGACTCATCGCTCTCGTCTACTATAGGTAGCGTGAGGGCACCAGTTCACCCTCCTCAATGTCATTTCCACATCTAGCAGCTACAGTCAGAGATTAGACAGCTCAAAGAAGGCCTGATGGAAATTATAGCAACACATAAACAATTTTTCAATGACCTAGGCCATGCATTAGAGTTGTAGAGCTAGTTGGCCACTACCCCTTCTTTTTTGTTTACATTGCCTTGCATGCCTATATTTACACACATTGAGGACAACGTATGAATTATGTGTGGGGGAGGGGTTTAGGATTCATCGTATTCTTTTACATGCCAAGTTGTGACTTATGACGATGCATTCGAAATGTAGTGGGTGTTTCTTTAGTATTAGGTGGACACATGCAAGTTTGTTCAATTTTAAGTTCTATTTTTTTAAGTGTGCACTCTATTTTTGTCCAATCAACTAATTAGAGCACACAAGTACTGTATTGCAGCAACTTAGACCGTGTTAGATTTCATTTTGCTTTGATTATTGTAATTCTTTTGGTTTAACTAGAAACTTTTTGCAACTTTGAAAGAATTTTTTAAAAAGAATTTAATGAAATTAGAAACAAAAAGTGCTACCCCTATTAGAAGTGTGGAGCTACTCTCAATAAGTCGAATAATTTGTGTCCCCTAACTAGAGAAAGAGCAAGCTCTTTAGGTGAGTAAAAGCTACTGTATTGTGGTAAAAGATGTGGAAAGAGCTACCACCCTTAAAATGTGAAAGCCGCTTGATGAACATTTGCGAGAAAAGAGCTATATTTATGTATGTGTGGAGCTACCACCTTATAAATAAGAAGTTGTTTGTGATTGTTTGCTAGTGAAGTCCTCTAGGTCGAAAAAAGCAAAGTAGATAGTTTTAACACACACACAAAAAATGATAATTCTGAATAGAGTGTTCACTATTTTTGGAACTTTAAATTTTTAGCATCCTTGTGTTATTGAAACTCGACCCACTTATAATGCTCGCAAAATTCTTGAGCATCTGAGGGCTTGCACTTTCTCCACTTGGTTTGCAATGCTTTATTTTTGCTTCAAGTAATGCAAAATCTTAAGTGTGGGGGAATTTGATGAGTGTACAACATGTATATGTTTTATATGAATTTGTACACTCATTTTGCATGTATTAGAACTATCTTCTTGAGTTCATTACTAAATATAGTATGTTTTGCATTAATAGGTTTAGGGAAGTGCATATAGATGAAAGAAAGTCAAAGGAAGAATTCTAGACACAAAATGATGAATTTGGAGCCCTCTTGGTATCAAGGTATTAAGAACAAGGCAAATAGAATGGCATATGGGCAGCTTGCCGTCGACCTTATGCCCGTAAGTCAAATTCAGACGACCTTGCAGGCATGTTTACGTCTGTAGGGAGGATACAGAGAACCCTATGATCAAGGCCTACTCTCTTAAGTATTCTTATATGGACCATGCAGAGTAGTTTATGATTATAGCTTATGCCTGTAAGGGCGGTTGCAAGAAGCTGAATAGTGAAGTTTACGGTCCTGCCTTTACGGCCATATGTTGGACCATGACATAAGAAGAAGACCTTACGGATAGGACTTATGACTGTATGTGTTCCCATAAGGCTCACTACCATCTTCTCCAACTCCCACACGGCCTCCCTCTTATACCCATAAGCAAGCCGTAAGAAGCCGGGTATAAATAGAACTTAAGAGGATTTTTAGGGCAACTTTTCCTTGGTCTGTTCTATTCCATGGGGGATTCTTTAAGTCAAAGTTTTGGAAGAAAATAGATGAATCCTCAGCACTAAAGGGGTGTTTTGGAGAGGGATTTGGATCGACATTCAAGGGTATTGAAGATCCTAGCTGTCGAGACCATCTTGGCGGCGTGCATGGAAGCTTTCCAAGCAACTCCTCTATTGATTCTTTATTTTAGGGATTCAAAAGGAGGTTTTCATGGCTCTTTTCTTTTCGTCCTTCATTTGTATCTTGAATTCTTTCACTCCATTAATGGAGGGCTAATTGTTAGATGTTTGGGCATAGTTAAACTCTAGAGTTTATTTTTTTGACTTTGTTTGTTGTATCTTGGTGCGTTAGTTGTTTTATTAATTACAATCAAATCCATTTCAGTCTAATTATGTGATTGAATGCATGTTTACTAATGAGGAAAAATCCCTAGCTCTCATATTTGATATTGCTACCTTATAATAAGAAATTCCCATCTATCATAGACTTACTGTAATACGAGATAGTAGAGAGTACACCTTTGATTAGGGTACTTTGGAGACTTCATCTCCCATAATCTTTTGGAATGATTTAGTGAAAATCTTTGTGCTCTTTGCAGCAATGTGGAGTTGATTTTAGGAGAAATTGCATTTTTGCATTGTATTTGGATTGGGGGTAATGTCTGTTTTGGGAGAGATTATTTACTTAAGAGATGGTAATTACTTCACAAAAGGTTTCATAGAGTGTTAATGCGATTGTGTGGATGTCTGTATAAGCTCTGCACCTATTCAGATACACTTCGCCTAAGAAATAAAGGTTTTGTATATTTTTGGAAACCTTTTGGTTCAAATCGGATTGCATGTGTAGACAACCATTGTCCTGCACCTCATAACCCTAGAGGGATGCTATGCCCGGACATTGCTTTCTTGCTTGATTTCTTTCTTCCCAATTGTCATGTTTTCTTGCTTTTGCTTACTTTTGCTCACACACATCACTCAATTATTTAGGCTTTTTTTAAGATCTAGAGTTACTACGGGTATTCACTTTCTTGCTTGTGGACCAACACTCTACATTCAGGCACACTTTATTATGCGATTGGCGCGTACACTTTTGTTTGCATAAAAAAAATAAGATTAGTGTTTTCATTCAAAAATAGAAGGCATTTCAAAAAAAAATGTAGGATTAGGATTTTTATTGAAAAATAAGAGGCATTATAAAAGAAAATATAGGAATGAGGTTTTGATTAAAAACACATTTTAGTCTTTTATTTTATTAATATTATTGCTATTTATTAAATAAATAAAATCATAAAAATAAACCTTGTGGCAAAAAAAGCAGGAGAGGGGTGCAACATGAGGACTTCAAAGGAGGTCACCCATCAAAGTACTACTCTTGCCCTAGCTCACTAAACTTCGAAGTTCTGATGTGATCCGGTGCCTTAGTATTTGTACGATCCCACCCAATAGAAATTCACCCATGTTGTAAAAGAAAGGATTAGGTTATTGATTGAAAAATAGGGGCCATTTCAAAAAGAAAACATAAGATTTGCATTTTGATTAAAAAAAAGCTGCCATTACTAAAAGAAAACATAAGATTAGGGTTTTGATTATGAAATATGAGACATTACTAAATCCTATGTTTTCTTTTCCAAACAAAATACAAGCTCTATATCTTTTTTATAGTAATGTCTCCTACTTTTGAAAATATGAGGTATTGCTATAATAAGACATAGGTTAGGGTTTTGATTAAAAAATAGTAGACATTCCAAAAAGAAAAGAAAGGATTAGGCTTTTAATTAAGAAATAGGAGACATTCTGAAAAGATAAGAAAGGATTAGGGTTACGATTAAAAACTGAAAAATAGCATACATTTCAAAAGGAAAAAATAGGATTAGGGTTTTGATTAAAAGATAGCGGACATTCCAAAAACAAAACATAGGATTAGGATTTTGATTAAAAAATAGAAGACATTACTATAAGAAAACATGGGATTCGTGTTTTGATTCAAAAATAGTAGACATTCTGAAAAAACAAAACAAACTATTAGGGTTTTGATTAAAAAATATTAGATATTTCAAAAAGAAAACAATGGATTAGAGTTTTGATTTAAAAATAGGAGACAGTTCTATTAGAAAACATAGGATTCGGAGTTTGATTCAAAAATAGTAGACATTCCTAAAAAAACATTTGATTAAGTTTTTTATTCAAATACAGTAGGCATTCAGAAAAGAAAAATACAATTAGGGTTTTGATTGAAAAATAGAAGACATTACTATCAGAAAACGTAGGTTGAAGATTTTATTTCAAAAATAGTAGATATTAAAAAAAAAAAAAGAAAGGGCAACTGTTTTGATTCAAAAATAGGATGCATTCTGAAAAATTCAAAGGATTAGTGTTTTGATTCAAAACTACAAAATAGGAGACATTTCGTAAGAAAATATAAGATTAGGGTCTTGATTCAAAACTATTAAATAAGAGATATTAAGAAAAAGAAAATATAACATTTGTGTTCTGATTGAAAGATAGGAGACATTACAAAATGCAAACAAAGGTTTAGATTTTTGAAAGATAGGATTAGGTTTTTGATTAAAAAAATGAGACATTCAGAAATGAAACCAAAGATTCGAGGTTTTGGCTAAAACAAATAGTAGACATTCCGAAAAGAAAACATAGCATTAGGTTTTTGATTGAAAAATATGAGACATTTCGAAAAGAAAACATAGGATTATGGGTTTGGTTGAAAAATAGGAGACGTTACTATAAGAAAACATTGGATTAGGGATTTGATTAAAAAACTGAGACATTCTGAAATGAAAACAAAGGATTAGAGTTTTGATTCATTACTAAAAAATGTGATACATTCTAAAAATAACATATAGCATTAGGGGTTTGATTAAAAAAATAATAGACATCCCAAAAAGAAAAGAAAGGATTAGGTTTTTGATGTAAAAATAAGAGTCATTCATAAAGGAAAACATAGGTTAGGGTTTTGATTCAAAACTGATAAATAGGAGACATTAAGAAAATTAAACATAGGATTTAGGTTTTTTTTTGTGAAATAGGAGACATTCCAAAAAGAAAACTTAGGGATTTGATTTAAAAATAGTAGACATTCTGAAAAGAAAACGAAGAATTAGTGTTTTTAATTCAAACTAAAAAATAGGGCATATTCCATAAAGAAAATACAGGATTAGGGTTTTGATTAAAAAATAGGATACATTACAGTAGGAGAACGTAGCATTAGGGTATTGTTTGGAAAATATGAGACATTACAAAAGAAAACATAGGATTATTGATGAGTGTAATTCATATCATCTTTTTCTTGTTCACAAGTCATACTTTCGCTTGCCTTTTACTACCTTTAGTATATATTCGATGTTGCTCTGGGTGAATTTTTTCATGGTACAAGAATTTAAGGCTCAAAGAAATTCGGAGTGAATTCGAGGACAAAACGAGCAAGGAATGAAGAATTGTTCTAAGTGTCCAAGCCAAGCACATGTAGAGCATAGTCGTGATCTGTCCTTATGACTATCCCTGTCTCAAGTTGCTTGGGTAGTTGATCAAGCAGAGGGTACTCGTATAATGAAAACGATCTAGGTAAGGTCATATCTGAAACCATTGTTTCCTCCGGAATAAAAGTGACATTTGCTAAGAGGGAAAGCATGCCTAGGACGCTACTTCTACTGTCCTGCTCAAGAGTAGCACGAGTGAAACATGACCGTTCTTCCTCCCTGAGAATATCCTTGGTTGACACTTAGCCAATTCACTGAGAGCTTTAGAGAAAATCATAGTCTAAGCATGACCATGCTGATACCGTGTCGAGCCTGAAAACACCCTTTTTAACTCCTGATTCTAGGTTTCTTGAGATCTTTTGTTTGGAGATTTTCTTCTCCGCCATGAGTGCATTGATGAGGACGAAGATGAAGCTTTGCCATACCACCTAAGGTGATCAAGGTTGAGTTTGAGGTTCAAGGAAAGTGGAGCCATCTCATCCATGAATCTTATGAAGCATATTTTAGAAGAGATTTGTAAAGAGGGAGATTATGAACACTTATACCAGTTCTTTATTTCCTTCTTCTTAGTTGTATTAAATCATGAGGGGCTAACCATTTCATGGTGCCCCGGGATGTTAAACTATGTTGTTCTTGATACTTTGAATACTTGTTTTCTCTTGCCTATCGAGTTTTACTGGATTCTTGTGTTTTTCATGTGTTTACATAACTTGATGTGCTTGAATTGAGTAGATACTTGTGTAATACTTGACATATGTTGATTGTTGTAGTTGCAATTACCTGGTGTAGTTGCAAAACAAGACGTGTATGAAGCCTGTAGTTACCGTTGCAGCCCTTGATGTATGTGAGAGCCATAAATGTAACATAGCTTTTGAGCACCCACAAGAATCTTAGAATGTACCATGGCATGTATTACATTCTAGTCAGTACCTCCAGCACATTGAAATCATCCCAAGGCATTGCTCTCTTGTTACCAATAACACGACCCTATTCTACCTATTGATTTCACCCTTATCTTGTTATTCTTAACTACCTTTGTAACTCTTCAACCAACTCTATGATTTGCAAGACATTAGAAGAGTAATTAGTTATAGAAGTGTAGTCCCTGAGGTTTGACTACCCTACCCCATAGGGGTACCATTTTATTACTTATAACGGTTGGTGAACTTGCAGAGAGTACATCAAGTTTTTAGTGCCTTTGCCAGGGACTTGGAACTCTTAGGAACATTAGGACTCTGGTGATTTAGCCTTTGTTTATCTTGTTCATATCTATTTATATATATCTCTTTTTTTTATTAATCATTCATCATTTCTATCCTTGCTTATCCCACTTTTGAATCTTGAGCCAATTCTATCCATATTATCTTGTGAAGGAACAATTGTATAACCTGAGGAAAGTACATCATCTCCTTTATCAATCCCTAATCCAAAATTTGAAAGAAATTTCTAAAGGAGAGAAAGGCAAGTCAATATTTTAGATTTTGCACGGATGAACTTGGAAGATGTGGGGTCTAGCATTGTTCGTCCCCCATTGGGAAAAACAATTTTAAATTGAAACCTAACTTTATACAGATAGTACAACAGATGCGCCAGTTTGATGAGTTTCAAGATGAAGATCCATACAAACACTTAAAGAATTTCTTCAAAATCTGCGATACTTACAAAGAAAACAACGTGTCCAGGGGTGCTGTTTGTCTTAGACTCTTTTTTTCTTAGTGCGGGGAAGGGCCAAGCATTGGCTAAATTGCCTGCCACAAAGAGTTTATCACAACATTGAAGCAAATGGCTGAGAAATTCCTTACAAGATACTTATCTCCGGCAAAGATTAACAAGTTAAGGAGTGATAACTTATACTATCTGGAGTTGGAGTCCGAATCCTTGTATGGCACATGGGAAAGATACAAGGAGATGTTGAGGAAATGACCACAACACGGGATAGTGGAATCGATGCAAATCCAAATTTTTTTACAATGGGCTAAATTATGGCACTAAATAGATTCTCGATACAGCTTCATAAATGTCCTTAGGCAGTAAACAACCAAGTGCCACTTATAGTTTGATTGAGGAAATGGCAAGAAATGGCTATCAGTAGAGTTCTGAAAGGAACAAACTGGTGAAGGCAGTCGGGATCTATCAAGTGGATGCCATTACTACATTAGCAGCATAGGTTGAGGTGATTACAAAGAGGTTAGATGTTATGTAGTGGATCTCTCAGGCTTTTGGATCTTCCTGTGACAGTTGGTGGTCCCAAGGTGATCTTAGTAGTTCTTGTTCTTCTCATATGGGTACATGGTAGACTGAACAAGTAGATTTTGTTGGGCAGAAAAAAAAAATATCAGAATGACCCATATAGTAATAGCTATAATGCAAATTGAAGGAATCACCGAAATTTTTCTTGGGGCAAACCAGGACAGGGACGAGTGGCAAATAGTTGCTTAGGCCCCACAATAGACTATGCAATCGTCTCCTCCACCGGGAGCTTCTAATGAGCTTACAGTTTTATTGACCCTATAGATCAAGGACAACGAGGTTCATCTTCAAGGACATGAGGAAATGATGAGGAACATGAATGCCACCGTGAGAAACCTAGAACACCACTTGGCTCAGATGTCAAACCTGATTCAGGAAAGACTCCTGGGTTCTCTTCCTAGGAAGGCGGAACTCAATCCTAAGAAATCTCTAAAGGGTGTGACTTTGAGAGGTGGCAAGCAGCTTTAAGGCCCTACTGAGAAAGAACCAAAGCTTGAGATTGTTGAGCCTCAACTGAGAGTAAGTCAAACAGCTGATTGCGATTTTAAAACTCTAGTTGAGAGTGAGGAGAAAGAGAAAGCGTAGGGCAAGGGGGAAACTGACCTACCTAGGTATCAACCCAAGCTTCTTTACCCATGCAAAATTGAAGAAGGATGAATAAGAGGAGCAATAGAAATAGTTTTTAGATGTGTTTGAGGCTCTACACATAAATGTTCCATTTGTTGAAGCACTTGCACAATTGCCTAAATATGGAAAATTCCTCAAAGAACTACTCACAAACAAATGGAAGATTGAAGAAGTGTCTTTCACAACACTTAGCGAAGAATCCTCAGCCTTGATTACCAACAAGCTTCCTAAGAAGGAGAAAGATCCTTGGGGATTTATTATTCCTTCCATGATTGGAGCAATTATCGATGAAAAAGCCCTAGGCAATGTAGGTGCAAACATCAACCTCATGCCGAATCAACTCTTTCAAAAACTAGGGTTGTGCGAACCGAAGAACACCATAATGATAGCGCAATTAGCCTATGACAAGATCCCCTTACTTATATCCCGCAAGTGCACGGGCTTGTCGAAGTAATAATCCCGGGTGAGCGGGGTCGAATCCACAGGGAGTAGGGAGTGAAAATACTTAATTTGATTCTTAGCTATGTGGAATATCAATAGTGATAAGTGTGAAATTGATTCAATTCTCAACAATAAAAACAACAAGTGAAATAGCAAAAGTAAGAAGAGGGTAAAGCAATCGATAAAGAATGGGGTACTCGGATAATCCTTCACCTAGGATGATCGCTTCAAGTGCAAGAACTCTCTATTATGCTTCCTAATCAATGCAATGGTAAGTCATGGAAATCCTTACATACATAGTCCCAAATCTAAGGCCAACTATGCCTAACTCTATACATGTCCCGGAGGAGAAATCGAACAATCTCAACACCTCGCACTCGCATAGAGTTGCAATGAGCTCTAGGGATTCCAAGTGATAAATCTCTTCCTAAATATAGACCTACCCCTTTGGTCCAGGTGGAAGGTCCCTAGCCACAATTAAGCCCTAGATACTAAGATCCTTTCAATGCTTCACTCCATTGCACGCACAACTAGGCCCCAGTGGAGGTTCATCCCTTAGACCATTCACTCCATTATGGCCACAAAGAACTCATGGAACGGAGGTAGAATCTATCACGTCGGAGGGGAAAGGGGACGCTCCTATACCTCTTGACTCACCCTCTCAATCCTCTCCAACCTAGCTTTGTCTAACGCTAGTGGTGTGTCACTCACTCATAAGGTTACCAACAAGAACTCTCAACCCTAGTGTCACTCTACGGGAAATGTTCATACAATCAAGCATTCAAGGTTGGAACTCACAATAAACATCAATTTATTGAAAGCATAATAAAGAAGTTCAATGAAACGAATACATCCTAGGGTTCACAATCATCCAAGTACCCACTAGGGGTTTAGCTCTCCATGGAGCTTAGTTCAATCAAAGAAATCGAATGTAAAAGCAATAAATCCATAAAGAAACCCCCTCAATGGTCGTGTCGATGGTCTTGTGGAAAGTCCTCTACTCGTCGTCCAAGGATTCCTTCGTCAAGTATAGGATACGCCTCGATGGAAGCTCCCCTACCAACCTTCTTCCTAATGGAATCACGATGTCAAAGCCGTAGAACCTCTCCAAAACCTTGGCCAATACCCCTCGAAACCCTAGGCGAAGCTCTCTCACAAGTTGAGGAAAAGATGGAGAAAAGAATACCAAAATCGGGGCTGAATCGGCTTTAAATAGGGCTGGAATCGGGCAACTCCACGGGCGTGGACGATACACGCGCCCGTGCGGAATTTCCACACGGGCGTGTGGATTCTCTGTTTCTCTGATTTCTCGGACGGCTGTGAACAGTGATTGCTACAGTATTTCTACAGTGCTCTGCTGTAGTCTCCGACCTGATTAACTTCCCAATTCCATACTTTCATCGAGGTAACGCAAACGGGCACATGTTCACGTCGTGTGGGTTAATTTGATGAGTGCAATTCATGTCATGTTTTCTTACTTCTGCTTGCATTTTAGCATCTTTTGTATATATTCATTGCTGCTCTTGGTGTTTTTGTTCTTTAAAGTGTCCAGCTAAGCACGAGCAGAGCATGGTCGTTCTCTATCCCCGTGACTATCCCTATTTGAAGTTGCTTGGGTAGCTAATCAAGCTGGGGGGTTGCTCCTAGGATGAACACGGTCGAGGCACGCTCAAGTCTGACCTTGTGGCTTTCTCTTGAATCGAAGTTCCATCTACTAGCAGGGAAAGCATGCCCAGGATGCTCCTTGCATGGTCCTGCTCAAACAAAGCACGGGTGGAGCACTATTGTGCTTCCTCCCCGTGAATATCCCTAGTTGACACTTAGCTGATTCACTCAGAGCTTCACAGAAAAGCACGGTCTGATCACGACCATGCTTGACCGTGTCAAGCTTGAAAACCACATTTTATGTCCAGATTCTAGGGTTTCTCGGGATCTTTTGTTTAGGGGATTTTCTTCTCCACCGGGAGAGCATTGATGAGGATGAAGATCAAGCATCACCGCAGCACCTAAGGGGATCAAGGTCAAGTTGGAGGCTCAAGAGAAGCAGAGCTAGCTCATCCATGAAAGCTTTTGAAGCCTAATTAAGAGGAGATTTATAAAAAGTGAGATTATGAACTCATATCCTAGTTCTTTTTTTCCTTCTTCTCAGTTGTATCAAATCATGAGGGGATAACCATTTCACAGTAACCCGGATATTGAACTATGTTATTCTTGATACTTTGAATACTTGTTTTCACTTGCCTATGAAGTTTTAATGCATTCTTGTGTTTTTCATATGATTGCATATCTTGATGTGTGGATTTCTATAGTTACAATTACCTAGTGTAGTTGCAAAACTCGATGTGTATGAAGCCCATAGTTACCCTTCCAGCCCTTGAGATATGTGAGAGCCATAGATGCAACATAGCTTTTAAGCACCCACAAGGATCTTAGAATGTACAGTGGTAGGCATTAGATCCTAGTCAATATCCCGAGGACATATGAATTTTCCTGGGGCATTGCTTTGTTATGACTAAAAACTCGATCCTAATTTACCTGTTGATTTCACCATTATCTTGTTATTGTTAACTACCTTTGTAATTCATCAACCAACTCTGTCATTTGCTAGAAATTAGAAGAGTAATTAGTACTAGAAGTCTGATCTTTGAGTTTCGACTACCCTACTGCTTAGGGGGTACCACTTTATTACTTGTAACGATCCGTGCAACTGCGGAGAGTATTTTGAATTCTAAACTAGAAGACATTCTCAAATGAAAAAAAAGGATTAGGGTTTTGATTCAAAACTGAAAAATATGGCACATTCTAAAAAGGAAACAAAGGATTAGTGTTTCGATTGATAAATGGAAGCCATTCAAAATAGGAAACATAGGATTAGGGTTTTGATTGAAAAATAGAAGGCATTCCTAAAATAAAACATAGGATTATGGTTTTGAATGAAAATAATGAGACATTCCGAAAAGAAAACACCGTGATTGGGTTTTGATGAAAAATTAGCACACATTCCGAAAACAAAAGATAGGATTTGGGTTTTGATTAAAAAAACATGACATTCAAAAAAAAAACAAACAAAGGATTAGAGTTTTATTCAAAAATGAAAAATGGGACACGGTCCGAAAAGAAAACAGAGGATTAGTGTTTTGATTAAATAATAGGAGACATTACGATAAAAAAGCATTTTAAAGATTAGGATTTTAATTCAATAATAGGAGGCATTATTAAAAGAAAACATAGGATTAGAGTTTTTATTAAAACATAGGAGACATTATGAAAAACAAAACATAAGAATAGGGGTTTGATTCAAATCTAGCAGGCATTCCAAAAAAAAAAAAATAGGATCAAAGTTTTGATTCAAAAATAGAAGGCATTGAAAAATAGAAAAAATTCCCCAAAAAAAAAACAAAAGATGAGGGTTTTGATTCAAAAATTGGAGGCATTCCAAAAAGAAAAAAATAGGATTAGGATTTTTATTCAAAAATAGAAGGTGTTTTGGAAATAAAACATAGGATTAGGTTTCTCAGTCAAATATAGTAGCCATTATGAAAAGAACACATGAGATTAGGGTTTTGATTTAAAAATGGCAGAAATTACTATAAGAAAACAATGGATTTGCGGTTTGAATGAAAAATAGGAGACATTACTATAAGAAAACATATTATTAGGGTTTTTATTAAATAATAGGAGACATTCCGGAAGAAAACATAGGGTTAGGTTCTTCATTGAAAAATATGAGATATTTAGAAAAAAAAATATAGGATTATTGTTTTGATTAAAAAATAGCAGAAACTCCAAAAAGGAACAATAATATTAGTGTTTTGATTAAAAAATAATAGGCATTCCAAAAAAAAAAAACCTAGGATTTGGGTTTTGATAAAAAAATGAGACATTCCAAAAAAAAAAACCCCAAAGGATTAGAGTTTTATTAAAAATGAAAAATATGACACATTCTAAAAAAAAAAATAGTGGATTAGTGTTTTATTTAAATAATAGGGGACATTACGAAAAGAAACCACTTTAAATATAAGGATTTTAATTCAAAAATAGGAGGCATTACTAAAAGAAAACATTGGATTAGGGTTTTGATTGAAACATAGGAGATATTATGAAAAAAATACATAGGAATAGGGGTTTGATTCAAATATAGTAGGGATTCCAAAAAGAAAAAACATATGATCAGAGTTTTGATTCAAAAAGAGGAGACATTCAAAAATAGAAAAAAGTCCCAAAAAAATGAGACAAGGGTTTTGATTCAAAAATTAGAGGCATCCCAAAAAGAAAAAATAGGATTAGTATTTTTATTCAAAAATAGAAGGCATTATGGAAAAAAACATAGGATTAGGTTTTTCATTCAAATATAGTAGCCATTATGAAAAGAAAACATGGGATTAGGGTTTTGATTTAAAAATGGGAGAAATTACTATAAGAAAACAAAGGATTTGAGGTCTGAGTGAAAAATCGGAGACATTACTATAAGAAAACATAGGATTAGGGTTTTTATTAAATAACAAGAGACATTCCGGAAGAAAACATAGGGTTAGGGTCTTAATTGAATAATATAAGAAATTTTGAAAAGAAAACATAGGATTATTATTTTGATTTCGCTCCTTTGACAATGATCACATAGTTTGACCAACTTCCGAGCATCCAAGAATAGTGACAGCAAAAAAAAGGGCTTCCAACACCATCTTGCCGTGCGATTCACACTGAAATGACTCCCCGCCATTCATGAATAATAGTGCTTCAAAATTTCCCATCCCTCAAAATGTGATACATAACACCGCACCGCCAGGTCAGCACAAAGTTTGTATAAAAAGGGGTCCTCCTAAAAATAATGCTTGTCTTTAAATAACTACGACAGTATAATTCCTCCCACTAGGTAGTTTGTGAATTTGGCAAACATAGGGAATTCATCATCTTGGGTAGGCCTCTTTTGAACCCAGTTAAGATGTTCTTTAGGGAAAATGTCATGAATTCTTTGGTGCATGTTATCATCTTCATCTGTGAGTACAAGACGCAATAGGTGATCTGGCACCACATTTTCTGAGTGCTTCTTGTCCTGAATTTCCAAATTGAACTATTGTAGAAAAAGTATCCATTTAATCAGTAGGAGTTTTGCATTAGTCTTGGCTAGGAGGTATCTAATTGCTACATGATAAGAATACACTATGACTTTAGAGAGCACTAAGTAAGATCAAAAGCATAAACAATGGTTAACAACTCTTTTCCTATGTTGGTGTAATTCCCTTGAGCGGGCATTAAAGTTTTGATCACATAGTAAACTGGATGAAATTGCTTATTGTACCTCTACCCCAACACTACCCCAACTTCCCAATCACTTGCGTCGCACATGAGTTTGAAAGGGTGATCCCACTCGGTAGTGTTCACAATCGGTGCTCTAACCAACTTCTCCTTTAGTATCTAGAAGGTCGTGAGACAATCCTGGTTAAAAATGAAAGGTGTGTACTTTTCCAGAAGTTTTCGTCATTGGCTTGGATATTTTTGATAAGTCATGAACAAATCTTCTATAAAAACCAACATGACCAAGAAAACTTCGAACGTCTTTCACCGACTTAGGTGGGGGAAGCTTCTCAATTGTGTTGAGTTTTGGCTTTGTCTACCTCGGTTCCATTACCAAAAATTTTGTGACCAGGCACAATCCCTTCTCTTGTAAGGAAGTGACACTTCTCCCAGTATAGCACTAAATTTGTCTCCTCACACATTGAAAGGACTCGTTTTAGATTTTTTAAGCACCAATCAAAAAAATCGCAAAAAATGGAGAAGTCATCCATGAATACTTCCATAAAGTCTTTAATGAACTCATCGAAGATTGACATCGTACACCTTTGAAAAGTTGCTAAGCAAATACACAAGCCGAACGACATTCTCCTGTGAGCAAAAGTACCATACGGAGATGTCAAAGATGTCTGTTTTTGATCTTCAGGGCTGACTAGAATCTAAAGGTATCCAGACATCCCATCAAGGAAATAGTTGTACTTCTAACCCGACAGCCATTCCAACATTTGATCAATAAATTGCAAGGGGAAATGGTCCCTACGAGTACCATCATTTAGCTTCCGGTAATCTATGCATACATGACATCCGGTTATTGTAAGGGTAAGGATCAACTCATTCTGTTCATTTGAAATCATTGTCATGTCTCCCTTCTTCGGCACTAGCCCATGGGCTATCTAAGATTGGATAAATTATTCCAGTGTCTAGCAGTTTTTTCACCTCCTTCTTGAGCACCTCCATCATGTTGTGGTTCAATCTACGTTGAGGTTAAACCTTGGGTCTAATGTTATCCTCCATCAAAATTTTATGCATGCAAAAAGATGGATTAATGCTCTTGATGTCAGAAATACTCCAAGCGATGGCCATTTTATGTACTCACAGTGTTTCCACCAATTTTTCCTTTTGAAATGCATTGAGTGCGGATGAAATGATGACAGCATCTAGGGATTCCCATAAAAAAAATGTGTATTCTAAATGTGTAGGTAGCTCTTTGAGCTCCTTCTCCGGAGGAGTGGGCACTATTGGTTCTAGAATTGCATCTACCATATCCCTCTTTTTAATATTAGTGATTGCCGCTAAAATACTATTCTCAAGTTTGCCAATGTGGGTGAAGTCTTCATCACTGAACCTACAGTCCTTAATTTCTCCTGTTCGTGTGTCCTTAGTGAACTCAACCGAGATGGACATTGCCTGGCTCATACTCATCTCATGCTCTTGATTCTCTCGGTAATGATCCATCTCTGGACTCATGAACTAACTCCACTATGATGTTTGCTCACAAAAGTTTGATATCAGCTCAGCCAAGTCTTGATTTTCATCTAGATAGGTGGCATCTGCTAGAATTATTATTTGTAATTCATAATTTGTATAGCTATTCCTAAATTTCAGGTGAATGAGCCCTACGCACGGCGCGGTGACCACATCCACGACTGTTAGGAAGTTACGTTCTTATAGCTCCACTACTCCTTCTCTCTAGGATCACGATATGTTGTACAACGTTCTCAAAGCTGAGTATCTAAAGATCACGATCCCAATTGGAATTGGTAGCGTTTAGTATCTGCTTCTTTTTTCATGGTATCAGAGCCACGATCTAAAGCTTCGAGCTCTTACCATGTATGGATCACCGCAATCTGTTACCACAAACAACTCCGCTTTTGCCTAAGCTCAATCAATCTAGATGCCTATGCCATTCTTCGCTCACATGATCCATGTGAAGCTTACACAGGAAAATTACCTGCTGTGGAAGACGCAGATGCTTCTTTACTTGAAGGGTCAAGGCCTTCTCGGCTACGATAATGGGTCCAGCGCACACCCAAATCAGACTGTCACGCTGCTGGCTGAAGAAACTGGTGGCTCCTATGAAGTTACCGTCAATCCGAACTTCAACACCTAGTACCATTAAGACCAGCAGGTTCTGAGCACGATCATCTCCTCTGTCTTCAAGGAAATGCTCAGGAAGTTGGTTGGGGGGACGACATCGCGGATGCATGGCGCACTTTGGAGAACATGTATGTGTCAAGCTCGCTTGAGCACATCATGCAGATACGCATCAGCTTGCCACATTAAAGAAGAAGGACATCTCCATTGTTGAGTACTACCGCAAGATGAAGCATCTCGTCGATACCGTCTTTGCCATTGGCAAGCCACTCGAAGATGAAGAGGCAGTGAGTTCCACTCCCTGGTGATAAGCATCACCACGCATACCGACCACTCCACTATCAATGATGTGTATGCTCACATATTGAGCTAGGAGATGTGCATTGAACAAAACAACTCCGACATCCAGGTGTCTTTAGCTAATCATGTCAGCAGGAACCAAGGGCGTGGAAGCAATGGAGGTGGCCATAAAACAATCTGGTACTGATTGTGATGTATTCTGCCAGGTTTGCAACAAGATAGGCCATGACACACTCCGCTGCTAGTACAGGTTTGATCATAGTTACCAACTTGAAGATGCCAACAAGGTTGCTACTGCTATCACCAACGGCTACTCCGTCAATCCTAATTGGTACACTGACAATGGTGCCACAGACCACCTCACCAATGATCTTGATCGTTTGACAACAAGAACATGCTACACTGGAGGGGATCAAGTTCAGGTCGCAAGTGGTAAAGGTATCTCTATTGCTTATGTTGGGAATTCATTTATAGCTGGCACAAATCAACCACTTTATCGTAATCATGTTTTACATGCTCCTAAAATTAATAGAAATCTGATTTCTGTTCGAAAATGGCCATTAACAATCATGCATTTGTTGAATTCCACCCCAACTCATTCTTTGTCAAGGATCAGGACAGGAGAGACATTCTTCTCGGAGGAAGGTGTAAAGATGGCCTCTACATGCTTCCAAATAAGAGACCTAGTCAAGCCCTACTTTCTACCAAAATTTCTCAAAAGCAGTGGCATCAGAGACTAGGACATCCAACTCCTTCAGTTGTCCCGCGAATTCTTTAGAATAACCAAATTGTTGTAGTTTCAAACAGTAGATATTTTTCAGTTTATGATGGCTGTCAGAAGGTAAAGGCAAATTAGCTTCCTTATTCTACCTCCTTGCATGTATCCACTGCTCCCTTGCAAATAATTCATACTAATATTTGGGGACCTACTCTTGAATCAGTGCACAATTCAAAATATTATGTGTCCATTGTTGATGACTACAACAAGTTTGATTGGATCTATTTTCTAAAATGTAATCTGAAGTTGTGTCTGTTTTTCTTCAGTTTCAAAAGCATGTAGAAACTCTTATGAACTCCAAAATTCAAATAGTTTAGTACGATTGGGGAGGGGGGTGAATATAATCGAATACACAATTACTTTGGCCGGACAGGCATCACCCACAACATTTCTTGTCCACATACACATCAACAAAATGGGACAATTGAAAGAAGACACAGACATATAGTTGAGACAGGTCTCACTCTTTTAGTCCGAGCTAGTGTGCCTCTCCGATTTTGGGATTAAGCCATCCATCCTGCTTGTTTCTTGATCAATAGGATGCCTAGTCACAACATCGATCATTATACACCTATTCACAAGCTCCTTGGCGCTGAACATGACTACTCTCTCCTATGTATCTTTGATTGTGCCTACTGGCCCAGTCTACGAGCTTACAATTCTAGGAAATTAAACTTTAGAAGAAAAAAGTATGTTTTCTTATGCTATAGCGCCTCTCATAAGGGTTACAAGTGTATTGATAGAGCCACTGGTTGTTAGCCAATGTGACAGTCGAAGTGATATGGTTACAGTCACTGCTGAAAGAGCTTAGTGTATTTCAAGATAGATCGCAAGTGTTGTGGTGTGACAACCTTGGTGCAACCTATCTCACTACCAAGACAATGTTTCACACTTGCACGAAGCATATCGAAGTCGATTTCCACTTTGTTCATGAACAAGTGGCGCGCAAAGCAATGGAAGTTCAATTCATCACTTCAAATGATCAGCTTGCAGACAAATTTATCAAGCCACTGTCAAGAGCCCACTTTGATGCAATTTACCGCAATCTCAACCTGAAGACCAGGCTGTGATTGACGGGGAATATTAGAAGTATTATTTCTATTTCATAATTTGTATAGCTATTCCTACGCTTGTTGTGACCGAGTCTTATGCACGGCGTGGTGACAATACCCTACAACTGTTAGGAACTTACACTCTTGTAGCTCCACTAATCCTTCTCTCTTGGATCACCATCCATTGTACAACATTCTCATAGCTAAGTATATAAAGATCACGATCCCAATTAGGATTGGTAGAGTTCGGCATCTGTTTCTTTTTTCAGTGTCCCTATTGTGGTTATTGAGTGCACATTGGTGACATCTCAAAGTAGCTAGCAGTTCCTCCATGAGTTAAGAAATATCAATTTAAGTTTAAGAATTCAAAGAATCAAAACGAAAATAAGACTAAAAAGAATTATTAAAAAGAAAGGGGAAAATAGATATTCACAAGTATGAACAAAATTAACAAACTAGATCATTGGAATCCAAACTCTCCTAAAAGTTGCCAGTCCCCGGCAACGGCGCCAAAAACATGATGCGTTGTCCGCAAGTGTGTGTGTCGTGTATAAATAATACAGTGGTACCCCGGGAGGGGTAAGGTTGTCGAACCACATTGATTGGACTTAAAGTACTAATTCTTCTTCTAATCTCTAGTTGGACAAAGATTGGGTTGGTTTAACAAAGTAAAATAAAACAAGTAAATTAAAGAATAGGTGGAATTATCAAGCGGACTAGGATCGAGAATTCAACAACATTAGAGCAATGCCCCAGGATTTTGTCTATGAGTTGTAGTATGCTAACTTGTTTCTATTGCCTACCGGATACATCCTACGGTTCTTGTGTGCCCTTAAAAGCAATGTCACATCTATAGTTCTCAAATACACCAAGTTTTGTTAAGGTAGCTGAGTGTTTCATACACATCGAGTTTTACAATCATACAAGGCAACTACAACTATGGCAATTCACACACCATGTTTTATTTAAGCAACGGTGCAAATGAAACACATCAAGTTATGCAATACAAGATTTAACACAAGAAACCAATAGAACTCCATAGACAATTAAAAGTGAGTATTCAAATTATATAGAGCATCATAGTTCACATCTCGGGCCACCGTGGACGGTTAACAACTCATGGATGGGTACAGCATGGAAGGAATGAATAAAGGGCTAAGGAAAGAAGACATTACTTCCTCCTTCTCAAGATAATTTTCCTAGTGCCTTCTATTTCGTCTTTGATCACCTTAGATGATGTGTTGACAGTTGGTCATTGCCCTCATCCAAGTTCTCTTTGTGGGAAAGAAAATCCCCAAACAAAGATTAGGCTGAAAGCCTAGAAATATGGAGTTAAAAGGCTGATTTCAAGCTCGACACAATCTAAGAACGGTTGTGCTTGGACTGTGTTTCTTATTGAGATTTCAGGATGAATTGGGTCAGTGCTCACCTTGGAAAATCAGGGAGAGAAGCACGATCGTGCACCACTTGTGCTTTGCCTATGCACCACCGTGCCATAAGCATCCCGAGCGTGCTTCCCTTGATTGGTAGAAACTGTCTATAGACTGAGAAAATCACGGAAAGAAGCACGGTCATGCTGAGATGTGCTTGGCCTGAAAGCACCTCCCCTACTTGAATTATCACTAGGTCATTTTTAGGCTGAAACAATTTGGGGGACAGAGCATGACCGTGCTCTTCCCGTGTGTAACTAGAGCACTAAGCAAAATCTTCATTCTTTGCTTGATTAATCCCCGATTTCACTCCAAATTTCTTTGAGGCCTTGAGACCTGCACAAAGAACAAATATACCCAGAATGGCAGCGAATATGCACAAAAGTATAATAAAGGACAAATAAAAGAATGAATTAAGGGTACATAAATACGATATGAAATGTACTCATCACTAGGATTAGGGTTTTAATTAAAAGATAGTTGACATTCGGAAAAGAAAATAAAGAATTAGGGTTTTGATTCAAAATTAGGAGACATTCCGATAGGAAAAACAAAAGATTAAGGTTTTAATTCAAAACTAGTAAATAGGACATTTTGAAAACAAATCATAGGATTAAGGTTTTGACTGAAAGATAGAAGATATTCTGAAAAGAAAAAATAGGATTCTAGTTTAGATTAAAAAAAAAATATGAGGCATTTTGAAAAGAAAACAAAATATTAAGGCTTTCATTGAAAAATAGAACACATTACTATAAAAAAACAAGAGGATTATGGTTTTGAATGAAAATAAGAGACATTATTATAGGAAAACATAGGATTATAGTTTTGATTCAAAAATAGTAGATATTCTAAAAAGAAAAGAAGGGATTAGGTTTTTGATTGAAATATAGGAGGCATTCTGAAAAGAAAACATAGGTTAAGATTTTGATTCAAAACAGATATATAGGAGACATTAAGAAAAGAATGTATAGGATTCGGGTTTTGATTTGAAAGATGGGAGACATTCCAAAAAGAAAATGTTGGATTACGGTTTTGATTCAAATATTGTAGGCATTACGAATAAAATAATATGATTAGGGTTTTGGTTGAATAATAGAAGAAATTACTATAAGAAAAAAATATGATTTGGGTTTTGAATGAAAAATAATAGACATTATTATAAGGAATCATAGGATTAACGTTTATATTAAAAATAGAAGACATTCCGAAAAAGAAAACATAGGTTTAAGGTTTTGATTGAGAAGTATGAGATATTTCAAAAAGAAAACATAGGATTAGGGTTTTAATTAAAAAATAGGTGACATTACTATTAGAAAACAATGAATTAGTGTTTTGATTAAAAAATGAAAAGTAGGGAACACTTCAAAAAGAAAACATAGAATTAGGGCTTTGATTTAGAAATAGCAGACATTCAACAAAGAAATTTTAGGATTTTGGTTTTGATCATAAAATTGGAGACATTCATAAAAGAATACATAGGATTAGGGTTTTGATTCAAACTAAAAAGTATTAAAAATTATGAAAATAAAACATTGGATTATTGTTTTGATTCAAAAATTGATGACATAGGATTAGGGTTTTGATTGGAAAATATGGGACATTCTGAAAGTAAAACATAGGAGTAGGGTTTTGATTCAAATACTGTAGGAATTTTGAAAAGAAAACATAGGATTAGGGTTTCATTGAAAATAGGAGACATTACTATAATAAAACTTGCGATTAGTGTTTTGATTAAAAAATAGTAGATATTCCGAGTAGAAAACATAAGATTGGCGTTTTGAATGAAAATTATTAGACATTCCGAATAGAAATCATAGGATTATAGTTTTGAATAAAAAATAGTAGACATTCCGAGAAGAAAACATAGGATTAGTGTTTTGATTGAAAAAATATGAGACATTATGAAAATAGAACATAGGATTATTGTTTTGTTTAAAAATACAAGACATTACCAAAAGAAAACATAAGATTAAGGGTTTGATTAAAAAATAGGAGTCATTTAAAAAACTTAGGGTTATTGTTTTGATTAAAAAAATATGAGGCATTACGAAAGAAAAACATTAGAATATTGTTTTGTTTCAAAAATAGCAGACATTCTCAAAAGCAAAACATAAAATTAGGTTTTGATTGAAAAATAGAAGCATGCATCAAAGAAAATATAGAATTAGGATTTTGATTGGAAAATATGAGACATTCCCAAAAAAAACATAGGTTTATGATTTTGATTGGAAAATAGAGGCATTACTCTATGAAAGCATAGGATTAGAGCTTTTATTTAAAAACAAAAAATAGGGGACATTTGCAAAAGAAAACATATGATTATTATTTTTATTCAAAAATAGCAGACATTCTCAAAAGGGAAAAATAGATTAGGGTATTGATTAAAAAATAGGAAGCATTCCAAAAAGAAAACATAAAATTAGAATTTTCATCAAAAATAGGATGCCTTACAAAAAGAAAACATATGAGACATTACTAAAGTAAAACATACAATTACCAGTTTTAAATAAAAAATACTATAACTTTTGTTTTCTTTCGAAAAACTGATTAATAGGAGACATTAAAAAATAAACAATATAATTCTGGCTTTTTCCCAAAATAGGACAAATTACAAAAAGAAAAACATAGGATTACGGTTTTGATTCAAATATAGTACACATTGCGAAAAGAAAACATATGATTAGTGTTTTGATTGAAAAATAGGAGACATTACAAAAAGAAAACATAGGATTAGGGTTTTAACTTAAAATTAGTAGAAATTATGAAAATAAAACATAGGATTAGCATTTTGATTTAAAAATAGTAGAAATTATAAAAAAAAACAAAGGATTAGGGTTTTGATTTAAAAATAGTAGAAATTACAAAAAGAAAACATACGATTATGGTTTTGATTAAAAAAATATGAAAAAAATTTGAAAAGAAAACATAGGATTTGATTTTTAATTAAAAAATATGTGACATTACTATAAAAAAATATGGGATTAGTGTTTTGATTTAAAATTCATAGACATTCCGTAAAGAAAATATAGGATTAAAGTTTTGATTGAAAAATAGGATCCATTCTAAAAATAAAACAAAGGATTAGTGTTTTTGATTAAAAACCAAAATATAGTGGACATTTAAAAAAGAAAACAAAGGATTCGGGTTTTGATTGAAAGATAGAGTTAGTAGTGTTTTGTTTTGAAAATGTCTCTTTTTTTACAAAAACAACAGACATTTAAAAAAGAAAAACATAGGATTAGGGTTTCCTTTAAAAACCAAAAAATAGTTGACATTTTCAAAAGAAAACGTAGGATTATTGTTTTGGTTAAAAAAAATGAGACGTCCAGAAAAAAAAGGATTAAGGTTTTGATTCAAAACTAAAACATAGGTCAGACTCGATTCAAAAATAGCAAACATTTTGAAAAGAAAAGAAAGGATTAGGTTTTCCATTGAAAATTAGTAGACATTCTGAAAATAAAACATATGATTAGAGTTTTGATTAAAAAATAGTAGCCATTCCAAAAAGAAAACAAAGGATTAGGGTTTTGATTCAAAACTGAAATTTTTGACACATTCTGAAATGAAACATAGGATTATTGTTCTGATTGAAAGATAGGTGGTATTAAAAAAAAACATAAGATTAAGTTTTAGATACAAATATAGTATCCATTGTGAAAAGGAACAAAGGATTAGGGTTGTGATTGAAAAAAATGTGTCATTTCAAAAAGCAAACATAGAATTAGAATTTTGATTGAAAAATAGGAGACATTTCGATTAGAAAACAAAGGATTACGGTTTTGATTGAAAACCAAAAATAGGGGACATTTCGAAAAGAAAACTTAGAATTAGGGTTTTGATTCAAAAATAGCAAATATTCTCATAAGAAAACCTAAGATTAGGGTCTTCATTAAAAAATAGGAGGCATTCCAAAAAAACTTATTATTATGGTTTTCATTAGAATATATTAGACATTCCAAAAAGAAATCATTCTATTATTGTTTTGATTCAATAATAGGAGTCATTCCGAAAAGAAAACATAGGATTAGGGTATTTATTCAAAAATATTAGACAATCTTAAAAGAAAACATAGTATTAGGGGTTTGATTCTAAAGTAGGAGACATTACTATAAGAAAACACATGATTAGTTTTTTATTCAAAGATACTAGACATTTTGAAAAGAAAAACAGAATTAGGGTTTGTATTAGGTTTTCATTAAAAATAGTAGACGTTAACCAAAAAAAAAAAGATTTTGTTTTTATTGAAAGAAAAGATACATTCTGAAAGGAAAACGTAGGACTACGATTTTTATTCAAAATTAGGAGGCATTATGAAAAGAAAACATAAGATTAGGGTTTTAATTAAAAACCAAATAATAAGGTACATTTCCAAAAGAAAACTTACGATTAGGGTTTTGATTTAAAATTCTAATCTTATGTTTTTCTTTTGAGAATGTTTACTATTTTGAATCAAAACCTTCAGCTTCAACCACACGTGTTTTCTTTTCGTAATGTCTCATATTTTTTTAATCAAAACTCTAATCCTAAGTTTTTTTTATTGTCTCATTTTTAAAATCAAAACCGTGATCATATGTTTTCTTTTTGGAATATCTCCTATTTTTGAATCAAAACCCTAATGCTATCTTTTCTTTTGCGAATGTCTTCTATTTTTCAATCAAAACACTAATTCTATATTTTCTTTTAGTATATTTTTTGGTTTTTAATAAATACCCTAATCCTATGTTTTTTCTTATAATAATGTTTTGATTGAAAACATAAGATTAGGGTTTTTGATTGGAATATCTCATACATTAAATCAAAACCCTAATGTTATGTTTTCTTTTCTTAACGCATCCTATTTTTGAATAAAAATTCTAACGTATGTTTTCTTTTCTTAATGTCTCTTATCTTTCAACCAAAACCTGAATCCAATGATTTCTCTTTTTAATGTCTATTATTTTTTCGTCAAAACCCTAATCCTATATTTTCTTATGTTAATGCCTCCTATTTTTCAATCAAAACTCTAATGCTATGTTTTATTTTGGAATGTATGCTATTTTTTAATCCAAACCCTAATCCAAAGTTTTATTTTGAGAATGTCACCTCACTACAAGGAAAACATAAATTAGCTTGGGACAATTCCTTACCTACAATTGTAAAATCCCTAGGGAATATTCATTAGCGAGGGATCTCCCATGGAGTAGCATCCCTAGGTAATAGCCTCGTGGGTAATACTTTACCCAGGGATTTTATAATCCCTTTCTAAATGGCAACGAATTACTCCATGGATAATAATAAATTTCCTGTGTAATTAATGTCAATCAATTCATCAAAGATAATTAATTTTCTTCAAAATATTTCCTAGGAAATCTGTGGGTAATTTAAATTAATTGATTCATCATAGACAAGGAATTTGCTTGGAAACATTTCCTGGAAAATCCCAAGGTAATGTTAGCAAGGGATTTTTCATAAGCAATCCATTGCTAAATTTTTAAAAAATTGAAATGTTAGTCCCTAGGTAATTCCTGGGTAATATTTACTAGGGATTATGTCCTGGATAATTCTTTAGTATTTGGATGTAGCTGTAATGAATCATAGCCTTGGTAATCCCTTGCTAAATATACTTAGGGATTATTTGCCGGGTAATCCATTGGTAATAAAATTTGAAAAATAAGGATTATTCCCCTGGTAATCCCTTGCTAATATAAAACAAAGTTTTAATTATTTATTTTAAATTATATTATAAATTATAATACAAAAACCTATATTAAATCATGCATTTAGAATAATTAGTAAATTTTACTACAATTTGCTAAAAATAACAATTGCAATCTAACATAACCAACTATGAAAGATTATATTAAACATTGTCAAAGACATTAAAAAACAATACAGTTCATATTCAAAATAAATGCAAGCACATATAGCTAATATAAGTGGCAAGTACTAAAAATCAACACTATCACAAGCAAGCAACAAATTCGAGAAATATGTCACAAGATAAGAACATTAACTACTAAGTTGGTGGAGTAGGATCAACATCTTCATCATGACCACATTGATTTATTTGAGAAGGTGCCTGATTTTGAGATATAATTGATTGTAGCATTCTGCTCATTTCAGCCACCTCTTGTCGAGTTTCTTGAAACTCTTTTTGAGTTTCTTGACGCTTGCTTGACCTGCCACTCTTCCTGGATTTATAGTTGATTACGAGCCAGATGCTAACTCATTTTTAAATCTTCATTATGCATAGTAGATGTTATAGTTGAGTTATTGACATTTGAATTAGACACTCCATAATAGGAAGATGCTTGACTCAGACCATAAACTCTTCTTTTCTTCTCTCCACCAATAGCTTCAATATAAAAGGGCCAAGAGATTCATCTACTACAGGTGGGTCCGAGTTTGTTGATCCAGTTCTACAGAGAATTGCATGTTGTTTTAAAGGTTAACATCTAGATCCTACAATGAAAACAAATGTAGTGTCTGATTTAGAAGATGAACAGCTTGTATTCAATGTCATTGGACCCATGAAATGCTTACTGATTGATTGTTTTCAATTGAGATCTACAAAAGTTTCTCCATCATGTTTATTAGTATGAGTACCATAAAAGCTCATGTATGGAGTGGCTTTTAGACCAATTTAGAGTCTTCACGGCGATAAGAAATATTGAAAATTTCTTAGCACAACATGTAATAATCCACATAAATTTGCAAAATAAAATAAAATAAATCAAAATAAAATAAACACATCTCAATACATTTTAAAACTTATATTTTATACACTAACTTCTTCCATGCACAACATTAAATATTTGTCTCCTACATAACATGATACTTGACAATGCTATATTAATTTTTAAAATTTATCTCTTCTTCATCTTAAATGTAGGTCTCTATGGATAGCTTTCCAAATATAATACTCATCCTCGTAGAATACTGCCTTTGTTGTTGCATCCATATATATCCCCCTCAAAATCACTATATAACTCCGGGGCTTTAAAAGCAAACTTCTTTTACCTGCCTTTAAAGAGGAATCCCAAACTAAAGCGCTACATAAGATAAAAAAATATTTTAATGTTCAAAACAAGAAAAAATAAAACAAACAAATAAAATAAATTAAGAAATAATAAGACTAATACCCAAAAATCTTCAAAATAAAAGTCTCTTAAAATTAGTGACAACATCTTCCATGTGTATCTTCAAAAGTCAAATTTTCCCTTAAAAATCTTTGTGATTATACGTGCACTTTGCTAGATGGCTCTAACCCATCATTGTTTAAGTAAAAAACAAGCAAATAAATACACATAACAAGTACTATGATTGTTAAATTATGAAATACTTACAATCAATTCACAACTTTGTTATCACCATAACCTCTAACAATGGTTAAAGCATCTTGTGTGCTACCATAGTTTGCTTGAGTATTACTAATAGCTACCACATTTTGATTAGGTTGTTGGGATCCAAGACCATTCAATGTTTCCTCTACACTTGGAATATTGGCGTTTGAAAATGATGCACTATCATCATTGCTTGATCCTTCAATGTTTGAATGAACGCATGGGCTGCGACCTCCACTCAACACCACCCTATTAATCCTAATCCTTTCTTTACCTCTAGCTATTTCTATAAAATTAGAAAAATATATTAGTTGATAACGAAATAAGTCAACATATGTAAATGATACATGAAATAAATAAAGTAAAACAACATCTTTTGAAAAATGAAAATTAACTTTGCAAAAGAAAACTTACAATACACAATAATTATAACTTGAAAAAAATTGCAAATCAACTACTACAATATATAAAATGTATTGCATTTGTTCATAAATCTAACAAGGAAACTAATGATTACAACTCATTATCACATCAAAGGAATGACATCTTCATCATTTTCTGACGTGTCTTCGGGTTTCTCGCAATCTGCTTCTCAGTTTCATTTTCTCGAGTGATATCCGGCATGGCTGTGCTCAACCTTCATGGAACCTCTATTTGAACTCATTTAGACTTGTCGGTATGATATCATCGATATTGGCACTGGAGTGACTCTTTCAAATGTCTTGATTTTGCTTTGCCTGCTGCCATCGCAGCAGGAGCCAGATATTGATGAGACAGCTCTAGATTGTTTAAACCTCTCTCTTCTATCATCGTACAGAGGTGCTTTTTCTTAACTTTGTGTCTCGCATGGAGGACTCAAAATAATATGAACAAAAAGTTGATGCTTCTTCAACTATATGCGCGATTACAAATCGAACCTTCAACCTTTAGCTTTGTTTAGTTACTTTCTTCTTTCAATGTCGCATAGAACCTGAGCTATGCAATAAGCATAGTATAAGTGTCAAAGATTTGAAAAATAGACATTATACACGAAAATCACATATAGGATGAGATTTTATATTAAAGTTTTACTCTCTCAAGGTGGTTCATCGATGATATTGCACTGGCCCTACTATCTTTGCTTCCTATATGGTAAGTGAATCGGAAGATGTTCGTGTGAGTGAAAGAGACCTGCAGGGCACTACGCGTCCAACTTGCACAATATTACGCGAATTTCTCCGATAGTCCTATTCATGTCTCACCCTAAATCGTCAGAACAAGTAAGGTCTTCAGAAAAATAAACAGCTGTCAAAAGCTTTCCATGGAGCAACCAATACGTAACTG
>NC_052490.1:22500596-22522573 GCF_009730915.1 Dioscorea cayenensis subsp. rotundata | reverse complement strand
CCAAAATTTTCTATAAACTTTCACACTTATGTCCTTATTCTTTCCACTTGGGTTTCTCAACAAAAGCTGCTCTCTGAGGAAAAAAATCTTCATCGTAATTTAGATAATACCCTGAATAAAATTTCTTACAGATTTCCAAAGGTTCAGGATATTACAATCCTTCCCCATTAAGAAACTTTTGTCCTTGAAATTTCCTCATTAGGCATCGATCTCACATTACTGAATTCACTTACTTGTTGCAACACCTATTTTGTTGCTCCAAACCTGCTCAATAGTACACAAAAAAATGCTGCTAAAAATTACAATCGGTATCTCATTGGTGATCAAAGTGAACCAAATTCCGTTTATATGATGTTGTATACAGATATCGAGTTTTTTGTTGCGCTACTCAGACTTCCTTACTTCCAGCACTTAGCGAACAAAACAAATTTGTAATTTTACCACAAGCCATGAGAAAAGCAACTTCTTATCCACAAACTAGAAATACAACATACTGAATATACACAGGTGGAGTACAAACATCTTAAGCACACAAACGATAATTCAAACACGTTATTCCACAATTCATAAGTCCTCATACAATTACTGAACCTCACCCTTGTCTATGGTATCAGTGTAACCTTTCCCAATTCCATTGCTCAACTGCTACACCATAGTTAAGAACTGCATGGGCATCATCAAATGTCGTTAGAAACTCCTCAAGAACTCCATACGTCCATCTCAATTGTGGCATGTGACTCTCGTCTTGGTGACAATGTTCCATGTAAATATTCCTTAGCTCTGAAGCAACTATGGAGCTAAAATCTCTGGTATTCATGGTTACCACATAACGAGATCGTGGAACATAAACATCAGTCATTGCTTTCCCATGGTTACTAGGCACACTAGTAGAACTAGAAGATGTTGGGGCAATAATATTAGAGCTAGAGGATACTTGAGCATCAGTCTAGTTTTTACCCCTCTTTTCTTCACTCTTTCACTTGTCCTCTCTCCCTCTCTATTCCTTCTTTTCTCTTCTCTGCTCTTCTTCCTCTCTTTGCTGATCCTCCAAGAAGTATCTCTCCACTCTTTCTCTCTTACACATTAGAGGAGGCCCTTGTCTCAGTCGTCTCAATGTCTTGGTTCCATTACTGAGAAATCCTTAAAACACTTAATATTCCATTGATGAAAATTAAAGGTCTGATCTTCTCATCTATTTAAACTCAACCAAACCACACTTAGAGGAGTTGGTCATTGACTATCCAATGCCTGACAAATCAAAGCGTGAATCAATATCACGTCATGACACAATTTTTAAGAAACAACAGATAAATGATAAAGAAGACTGATTACTCATTCATAGGCTTAACCCCCATATCTTAAGCACTGGTATGTCTATAGTATCTTTCAAATCACATTGTAAATGACTATGCAGTAGTCAATAAGGAGCATACCAAATACCCACTTTGGCATCTTCATGTTAACTTATTTTGGACAAAACTAATTCTGACAAATATCTCAATCCATGATTCTAATCAAAGTGCCATGCTCAATTCTCTGTCTCAAATGTCAAAACATATTATTAGACCTAGTTTGTAATATGCAACTGATAAGTGCTTGTCTATAAGTAATATGAAGTATACTTTTCTTATAATGAGCATCACATTTATCATATTTTATAGCTCATTCCTGTGTGTTTATGTTCTTTTGTGCATTTAGGGTTGTAGGGACAAGTTTGGAAGAAAGGAAGCAAAAGTAGATCGTGGACGCCATTATTGATGAAATTCTAGGATCGAACAAGGGTCAAGACACAAGTTGTTCTCATAAACATGTGGGTGTGTACCAACCTACATTATGCTCAAGTTAATACACAAAGTGAAGGGGCACAAAGGCAGTCACACTCATATATTTTGACTTGTGAAACATTGTTAAGAGCTTCATCAATGTGGTTTAATTGAAGACACGACATGATCTATCGCATGGATGTGTGCCCAATCATGTGGCTTCGATGAAGAAAATGATTTTGGGAGTATTTGGGCAGGTACTATAGTAGTTTACTGTGCTAAAACACTGAACTGAAAATGCTATAGTAGTTAATGTTCACATTGCACAGGAAAATGCAACCTGGAAATCCACACGGTCAATTGAAAATTTCACACGCTCATGTGGATGCTTGATTTCAATCCTATAAATACCTCTTTGAGAGTTTTATTTGGGGATCTTTTTCCTATCTTTTGCCATCTTTTGTGGCGAGCACGGCTATGGTTTGGAGACGCTTTTGCTGGGTTTTATGAGAGGTTCTACGGCATTCGACATCGAGTTCCTTTGGAGAAGCGCTATTCGGGGAGCTTTCATTGGCATTGATTAGGCGAGATGTGCCCTAAGTTTGATAAGGAACCTTTGGAGAAGTCTAGGCGCTTCTTAAGAACATCGACACTGACGATAATGGGGCTCTTTCTATGGATTACTTGCACTTACTTTCAATTCTATTATTGATTTTTTATTGCTTCATGGAGATCTAAACTCCTACTGGGTGCTTGGACATGTAAACCTTAGCATGATTTTGTTTCATTGAGTCATATTTTGTTTCCTTTAATTGATGTTTTAATTGAGTTTTAATATCGTGTGCTTGTTGATTTGATTTTCCCTTAGAGTGACACTAGGGTTGAGAATCTATCTAGGCAATCCTATGAAGGGGTGACAACTTCATTGGGTTAGACTTAGCGAGATTGAATAGGGTGGAGAGGGTGAGTCGAGAGGTAGTGGAACGTCTCCTTTCTCTTCTGACGTGATTTATCCTACCTCCACGTTCCAAGAGTTCTTTGTGGTCATGATAGAGTGAAGTGCTAAGATACAAACTCCACTGGGCTTAGTTGCACGAGTAATAGAGTGAAGTGTTGAAGTAATCCTTAGTGTTGGGGCTTAATTGTGACTAAGGATCTTTCGCCTGGACCAAATGGTTAGATCTATATTATGAAATAGGGTTTATCACTTGGATTCCTTAGAGCTCCAAGCAATCCTACACAGTGTGAGGAGTGGAGAGTATCTCCTTCTGTCGAGTCATAGTGTAAAGGACTAGTCATGATTGACTTTGTGTTTGGGACTGTGTGTCTTTGGATTTCCATGACTCATTAAACATCAATAAGGAGGCATAACATAAGTCTTGCACTTGAAATAATAGTCGTAAGGTGAGCATTGTCCTAGTACCCCATTTTACCATCAATTATCTCTCCTTACTCCTCTTGCTTTCTCTAATCTTTTACTCTTCTTTGCATTGATTTCTTTAATTCAACATCACAAATTGGTTTTCATTCTAGATAAATAGCAATCCTTTTGTTTCTAAGCAACTATTCCCAATGGATTCGAGTACCCACTCACTGGGGAATTTTATTACTTCAACGATCCATACACTTGTAGTACACACAAGCAAGGGGTATGTAAAGTTTTTGGCGCCGTTGCCGTGGATTAGGCATTTTAGAAATATTTGACTTTGCTATTTTAGCTATTCATCACTTGTTCTATTTCACACTTTCATATACTTGCATCATTCTAATTTGTTTTTCTTTCTTTCTTTGATTGCATCTCCATGTTATAACCTGAGGTAACCCTTCGACATTAGTTGAACGTGATCTAGACATTGGAAGGAGAACTCATAGATGAGGAAAGGAACCTATACAAGAACGGATAAATCAAACTATGATAGAAGTTGAATGGTCTGACAATATGGCATAACAACATGGGCAATAGAGAACACTCTCAGATTATTCACGATCCACGGTTCTTGGCACGCAGTCTAGCATTGTGAGTCCACCGATTGCAGCTCAGAGATTTGAGCTCAAGCCAGGCTTCATCCAGATGTTACAGCAGTCAGCACAACTTAATGGTTTTGTCGATGAGTATCCTAACAACCACATGGTCAAGATTAATGGAGTCATGGATGATGCTATCAAGTTAAGGGCCTTCCAATTTTCCTTGAAGGGGAGAGCAAAGCAATGGTTACATTCGTTACGTAAAGCATTGATCACTACTTGGGAGGAGATGGTGGAAGCTTTCCTAGCTCAATATTTCCCTCCTGGAAAATCTCTGAAGCTCAAGAATGAAATATCCTCTTTTATGCAAACAGAATTTTAATCTCTTTTTGAAACATGGGATAGGTTCAAGGATCTCCTGCAGAAATGTCCTTAACAGGGGTTCCCCGATTGGATGATTACCCACACCTTCTATAATGGTTTGAACCTGAGTAAAATGTAATTACTTGATACTACAGTGATAAATGCTTGTGCGATATGAATGCGAAGCATTATTTCCTTATGTTGAGCATTACTTTTCTTGGGTTTTTACACTAATATGTGTGTTTTTATGTTACTTTTATGCAGGTAGGGTTGTGAAACCAATTATGAAGGAAAGAAGCTAATGTGGATCGCAATGCACCGATTTTGGAGGAAATCTTGCTAAGGTTCAAACGCGAAGATATAAGTCGGGTGCGAGATGCTAGAGTGTGTGCCAACCTCCCCGTATTTGAGTTTGCACAACCATTTGGAGAGGGCACAAGGGCAGTCACACTCAAGCATTCCAACTTATGCACATAGAACAAGATCTCCATCAACTTATCCGTCATTGAAGAAGCAAAGCGATCCACGGCATAAACGTGTGCCCGTTTATGTTACCTCGATGAAAAGTGGATTCGGGAGTATTTTTGGCATAGTACTGTAGAAGGTTAATGTAGCAAACCAATGTAATAAACACTGTAGCAGTTACTGTTCACAGTCGGCGGAAAATGACAGAAACAGAGAATCCACACGGGCGTGTGGAAATTATCCACGCCCGTGTGGAAATTGCGCACGGGCACGTAGAGCATCCACACCCATGGAGTCGCCTGATTCCAGCACTATTTAAAGCCGATTCAGCCCCGATTTTGGCATTCATTTCTCCATCTTTTCTCCAACTTGCTAGAGGGCGTCGGCTAGTGTTTCGAGGGGTATTGGCCAAGGTTTTGAAGAGGTTCTATGGTTGGTAAGGTAGCTTCGATCGAGGCGTATCCTATACCGGACGAAGGAATCCTTGGACGACGAGTAGAGGACTTTCCACAAGAGCATTGACACGACCATCGAGGGGGTTTCTTTATGGATTTATTGCTTTTACATTTGATTTCTTTGATTATACTTAGCTCCATGGAGAGCTAAACCCCTAGTGGGTACTTGGGTGATTGTGAACCCTAGGATGTATTCGCTTCATTGAACTTCTTTATTATGCTTTCAATAAATTGATGTATATTATGAGTTCCAACCTTGAATGCTTGATTGTAAGAACATTTCCCCCAGAGTGACACTAGGGCTGAGAATTCTTGTTGGTAACCTTGTGAGTGAGTGACACACCACGAGCGTTAGACAAAGCTAGGTTGGAGAGGGTTGAGAGGGTGAGTCGAGAGGTACAGGAGCGTCCCCTTTCTCCTCCGACGTGATAGATTCTACCTCCGTTCCTCGAGTTCTTTGGGGCCATAATAGTGTGAATGGTCTAAGGGATGAACCTCCACCGGGGCCTAGTTGCGCGTGCAATGGAGTGAAGCGTTGAGATGATCTTAGTATCTAGGGCTTAATTGTGGGTAGGGACCTTCCGCCTGGACCAAAGGGTTAGGTCTAAATCTAGGAAGAGATTTATCACTTGAAATCCCTAGAGCTCATTGCAACTCTATGCGAGTGCGAGGTGTTGAGATTATTCGATTTCTCCTCCGGGACATGTATAGAGTTAGGCATAGTTGACCTTAGATTTGGGACTATCTATGTAAGGATTTCCATGACTCACCATTGCATTGATTAGGAAGCATAATAGAGAGTTATTGCACTTGAAGCGATTATCCTAGGTGAAGTATCATCCGAGTACCCCATCTTTATCGATTGCCTTGCCTCCTTCTTACTTTTGCTCTCTTACTTGTTGCTTTTAATTTCTGAGAATTGAATCATTACCACACTTATCATTGTTGATACTCCACATAGCTAAGAATCGAATTAATTGTCTTTAATACCTACTCCCTGTGGATTCGACCCCGCTTACTTGGGATTATTACTTTGACAAACCTGTGCACTTGCGGGATATACGCAAGGGGACCTTGTCATACAACAAGATGTACCTTAGAAAGTAAAACCCCAAAGAAGGTCGACTGCTCATTGAAGAGATGGCTATGAACAGTTATCAGTGGAACTCACAAGGGAAGAAGAAGGTAGCCAGACATTATGAGATCGATTCAGCCATATCATTGGTAGCCCAGGTTGAGTCCTTGAGCAAGAAGCTAGACATTCTAACTTATCCTAGATTAGCGGTAGTGATGAGTTACACAAGGTGTTGGTGAGGACATGCTTTATCTGATTGCCTGATTGCTATTGGTGGTACAACTTCACTGGAACAGGTGGATTTTGTAGGAAATGCAATGAGGGGTCAAGGAAATCCGCATAGCAATACCTACAATCCAAGGTAGAAGAGCCACCCAAACCTTTCTTGTAGTAATCAAAGGCAACAGAAGGCTATAGCTTCATCAGGTTTCTAACAACAACAACAAGCCCCGATTATCGAGAACAGAGTTTCAGGGATGGAGAATTGGATAACTGATTTAGAGAAGGCTTTAACCAAGTTAATTCAATCATCAGATATGAGATTTCAGTCGGTTAAAGCAACACTTCGTAACCACACCGCATTATTGCATACCTTGGAGAACCAAGTGGGACAAATTGTGAAGTCACTTTTGAAAAACCTCAAGGGAGTTTGTCTAGCAACACAAAGACCACTCCAAGAGAGCATGTGAAGGCGATCACTTTGAGAAGTTGTCATGAAGTTGAGAGTAAGCTCCCTAGCGAAAAGACAATGGTTGAGTAACCCAAGGAAGTGGAGGTTGAGGAGAGATCTAAAGAGAAGGAGGTGGCATCTCCACCTTACAAGCCAAGAATTTCTTACCCTTCAAGATTGAAGAATAACCATAATGATGAGCAATACTATAAGTTCTTGGGTCTATTCAAGCAGTTGCACATCAATATCCCATTTGTGGGGGCGTTGTCTCAAATGCCTCGCTATGCAAAGTTCCTTAAAAACCTCTTGGTCAACAAAAGGAAGTTGGAGGAGAGTGCATCTGTGATCTTAGATGCTTCATGCTCGGCGGTTTTATAATAGAATATACCGAACAAGAAGAAAGACCCTGGTAGCTTCATCATTCCATGTAACATTTGTAACTTGTGTAAAGAGAAGGCATTAGCGGATTCTGGGGCTAGCATCAATATCATGCCTTATGCATTCTTTCAGAAGCTAGGCTTGGGAGAGCTTAGGCCCACTCGGATTGTACTTCCATTGGCCGATGGATCAGTTAAACATCTGAGGGACATCATTGAGGATGTACTTGTGAAGGTTGATAAGTGCATCTTTCCTGCAGACTTTGTGGTATTAGATGTTGATGAGGATGTCGAGGTTCCATTGATACTTGGGAGGCCATTGTTGCGCACTTCCAAAACAATCATTGGCATGGACCGTGGTGAATTGATAGTAATGGGCGATTTGGTTCACGGTAATGTAGAAAGATGACCACGTGTTACGTGGTAATATGAAAATATTACCACGTTTGGCATTGCACCAGTGGTAATGTGGATGGTAATATCACATTACCAACTTATAAATATTACCAAGAAAGTGGTAATCCTATTACCACCAAATTTGGTGTGTATCTTGGATTACCATGGTAATCTTATAACTTTTTATATTTTAACAAATTGATTACCATGACAACCAAACATGGTAATGAACTATTCCCAGTAATAAGAGTTCCCAACCAAACATGGTTATATTAAATTACCATAATATTCCCAACCATATAACATTCCCACTCATATTACCATGGTAATCTCGTTACGTGGTAATATGTCATTACCACGAACCAAATGGCCCCTAAGAGTTGGAGATGACAAGTTGACATATCGCCTCATTGAGGCCATGCGACATTCTCTTGAATTCGATGATACTTTATATTTTTTGACACCATTGATGAGTTGATTGATGATTATGTGCAGGAAATGTTGTGTTCTGACCCAATGGAGGGATGGCAAGATCAAGAAGTGGAGAATGAAAAAATCTTATCACTTGATATAGAGGATAAGTTGAAACCTACCCATGGAGTCATGAAGAAGATGATCCAAAAGTTCAAGAGGATAAGGAGACGTCACAAGAAGCATCCAAATAATAGTGAGGATGAGCAGTCACAAAGTAAAGGTGAGGATCCCTTGTGTAGTAATAAACTCAATAACTCCCTCTCTACCTTGCAAAAATTATTTTCATCATGCTTTCAAGTTGTAGGTAAGAGGGTAACATTTATTCATGAATCCCCGTAAGGTAAGGACAGGTATGTCAAGTCTAGTGACGTTAAACAAGCACTTCTTTGGAGCAACCCAAGTCTTTACCGTTTTTCTAAGTTTTAGTTTAGTGTTTGCATGAATAAAAGCTTTAGTGTTGGTGTCTTGATTTTTACGTGCTATTGCTATGTTTTTCTCGTGGATCGTTGGTGTTTTAGTGCACTTCATTGTGACTGCCGAAGTTTTAGGTCGTTTGAGTGTGTTTTCTTGATTCTCTGCATAGTTTTTAAGTATATTTGTAGTCTTTGTATGTGTATGAATGTTGCAGAATTTTTTCTGCAGAGCCTGTAATTTTCTGAGTCATCCAAAAAAGATACATGGCAGTGTGGAATTTTGACATAGGTATGTATTTATGTTCAGAACCCAACTTCTCCATCCCGAGAAGACACAAGAAGTGTAAATGCTGCTGTGAGCTACCTTGTGGCAGCTACACGCTAGTGGGGAATTTCTACACGGGCGTGTGGATCTCTGTAAACTGATAGAACTCCATCTCGAGAAGACACAGGGGCGTGTGGATGACCTTGTGGAAAGCACATGGGCATGGGTAATTTCCACACACCTGTGTGAAACCTTGCAGAGATAACTCTCTATCCCAAGATCACACAGGGGCGTGTCGCTGCTCCTGTGAGCCCCCTTGTGAATTTTCACACGACCATGTGGAACACTTACAAATTTTTTCTTGGGAGAACAGAGAAGCCACAAGGGCGTGTGGGTGTCCCTGCGGGTCAGGCACACGGCCATGGATAATTTCCACATGCCCATGTTGGTGCATTCAGAGGTTAAAATTTCTATCCCGAGAGCACCCAGGGGTGTGTGCATGCCCTTGTGAAGGGCTCCTGTGGATACACACGGGTGTGGGTAATTTCCACTGCCTTTGTGTGGATGTCTGAGACTACAAAGGGGCGTGACTTTTCTTTAAAATCGTTTTGTACCTCTTCATTTATAGACTCCCAAACACTCAAAGAATGCGTCCTTTCCTTCTTCCTAACCTTCTTCGTCTATTTATAAGGTCTTTTCGTTGTTTGCCGATCGTATTCAAAGTTTTTGATTGTCATTTCATCGATAAGCTTCCTTTTTCCTTCATCTACACCAATCTTCATTTCTTTTGCTCAATGTGCTCAATTTCACATGGATTTCATGTTTAAATTATTGGTCAATGTTTTTAGAAGAGATTTTGAAGGTTTTTTGTTGTATTTTGAGTTTGTTTGAGATTCTAGCCATGCGGCTGTGACACCCTCAAGATCCACACGGGCGTGTGGAATTTCCACATGACCATGTGGATTCCTGCAAAACTGTTTTTTAAGTTGAATTTAATCATTTTATTTTCAATTCTAGTAGGAATGGCACCCAGATCGAAGAAAACAACTAGCAAGCATCCCCGTGAGCTCTCTCCGAAGCACATGGAGTTTGTGATCCTCGAACATTAGGTTCGGTTTGAGCACTTGTCGAGGCTTAAGTTTGGATAGTCGAGATTCCCTGACTTGAGCGCATTGAGAGAGATTCATTTGGGGGATAAGATGGCCGACAAGATTGTGGAGTTGATCTTCGTGGGTAGCTAGAGGCCATTATTGTCCATTCGAGAGCCAGCTATCCGTATGCTCACTTTGGAGGTGCTAGCATCGTACAAGTTCGACCTTTTCATACTCTAGCTTTGATAGTATTGATGCTGTTAAGTTAAGAGCCATCGGACAGTACCATAGAATGAGTGTGACTCAGTTTTTGATCTGACTTGGGCTCTACAACGAGGCTTACACTAATACAAAGCAGTATGAGCAGCTCCCGACAGATTACCCTTGCAGCTTGACTCCTCAGCACACCTACAGGATACTATGTGGCCAGGAACAGTATGAGCCATGAGTTTCTAAGGCCTCATGTCTCTCCTGACTGGCCTACAGATATATCCACGCCGTTCTCAGTTAATCAGTGAACAGACTTGGAGACAGTACTGGACTCCTTAGCAATCAGGAACTGCTTTATCTATATTCGATTGTATAGAGCGAGCCACTCCACCAAGGACACATCATGGCAGAGTACATGCGCCATCAGGGATAGTGTGCCAGGGTTGGAGTGCTATTCTCAGGCCCCTGCATCACTCGACTCATCATGTGGATGGTCTCTTGTACGCTATCAGAGGGGCTGAGAAGATCATTATACCATCTCTCCTAGACCTAGGGACGATGCAATTGATGGGCATGGTCTGCAGATACAGAGATAGTGTTTATGTCATGATCATGCCACCACCATAGACGGGCAAGGGTATGGGTGATGCAGCAGAGGGGTCTCAGCCTGCTCTTCAGCCACAACTAGAGCAAATGGAGACAGGGTCACCCCTCCAGCACATGAGCCACCACAAATGTGGGTCATTTCTCCATCTCGAGCCCGTGATCCCTTTGAGAGGCTTGAGAACGTTGTAGGAGGGTTGCATGATGATCTGGTTGAGGTTCACACGATAAAGGTTGCGAACGACACCAAGGCGATGGCGCGTCTTGACACACTATAGTAGATTCTAGAGCGAGACCTGACCTCACCTTTCATTATGAGACCTCGTGCTTGAGTGACACCTCCAGCATCACCAGCAGCACCATCACCACCACTAGCGGCACCAGCATCATCACCTGCAGAGCAGTACCACCAGCAGAGCAGGATACCTACGCTTGAGGCGTCATTTTTTTTCTTTTTCTTTATGTTTAGCATTTTATTTCTGCATTTTATTTTGGACTTGTATTACACAGATAGGACTCTCCTTCTGAGTTTATCTTTTCACTTTTCAATTATATTGAGTTGTATTTCATTTCCATATTTTTATAGACTCGATTTTAATGTCTTTTGATGAGATTTGCTGAATCCCCTTGTGTATACATGCAGATGGTCTTGTGAGTCTTGGAATTGAGGGATAGTCATAGGCATGGTCATGTGGTTTTTTACATGGCTGTGTGTGCTCCACAACCCGTTGGAACTCAACTCTCAATGAAATTAGCTGCATCAAATGTACCATTAGGAGTTCAGGGGTGTATTATTTCAATTGCTCATCTCCACACACATGTTTTGATTGTTATATTTCTTTATTAAGCTTGCATGTGTACATTGAGGGAAATATACAGCTTAAGTGTCAGGGGGAGTTCACATTACACATGTTCTATACTTATGCATTCATCCTTTATGCTCATGTAGCCAATAGCGGTTCACCTTATTTGAAATGGTTGTTTCCTTAAATTTAGGAAAATTTTTAACATTGAATATTATCATGCTCTCGTTTTACTTAGAGTTTTAAGAATTTTTGCCCGATTATCACTTGTTACAATACTCACTTATTAAACCTTGTGGAAACTCAAGTTCGTTGTTTAAGGGATTGTTTTATCATGATTCTTGTTTAAAATAAAACTGTGTTTGTATATTGATGTATTGGGGGGGTGGAAAGAGCCCACCTATGAAGTATGAAGCTACTCTCATAAGTCGGATACTAGTTATGCCCAAATGAGAGAAAGAGCTATCTTATAGGATGTTGAAAGCTACTACCCCGCTAGAAATAGCTACCACCTCGAAAGTGTGAAAGCCACCTTGGTGGCCGCCTAGGAAAGGGCTACCTTCGAGGATGTGTAAAGCTACAACCACTTTTTGTATATAAATAAGTCCCTCTTAAGAAGAACTTCGACGATTACATGTTGGGTTGACTTGAGTGAGTTTACATACACTTACACAATATCAGGTTGTTGTCCTGTTTTATTCAAGTTTTTAGCTAAAGCAATGATTAGTCTTATTCGGTGTTTGAATTTTTCCTTACTTGTAGAATGCCTCTTTTGCATGCTTTTGGTGAACCTAAGGCTAAGCACTTTCAATGAGCACACGCAAAAGCTTAAGTGTGTGGAAGTTTGATAAGTGCTTGTGTATAAGTAATATGAAGTATATTTTCTTTACGTTGAGCATCACTTTTATCAGATTTTATAGCTCATTCATGTGTGTTTATGTTCTTTTGTATGTTAAGGGTTGTGGAGATAAGTTTCGAAGAAAGGAAGCAAAAGTAGATCGTGGACGCGATTGTTGATGAAAATTCTTTGATCAAACAAGGGTCAAGACACAAGTTTTGGTCATAGACATATGGGTATGTGCCAACCTCCATTATGCTTAAATGAATACACAAAGTGGAGGGGCACAAAAGCAGTCACACTTATATGTTCTGACTTGTGCAACATTGTTAAGAGCTTCGTCAATGTTGTTTAATTAAAGACGCGACATGACTACTGCATGGATGTGTGCCCAATCATGTGGCATCGATGAAGAAAATGATTTTGAGAGTATTTAGGCAAGTACTGTAGCAGTTACTATAGGGATGATTTAGCGTGTCTTGACTGCTAGGGGGACTGAGTAACTTATCCAGCCGACCACTGATTTTTCATCCAGTTCTGCTCCTGATCTACCTAGTGTAGAGGATGTTGCCATTGCACCTCCAGCGCCTACCACTACCTCACAACAATGGTCACCATCGCCGCTCCACACTCATCCTTGCCGCTCCACACTCGGACTAGGTTACTTGCTTATCTGCAGTGCTCTAGTGGGTCCAGAGGAGTATGGCAAGCATTGCTGAGCATTTATGTGTGCGACTATCACATGAGGCTATTTCTCCCATGCGCCCCACACAACACATTGGGGTGGACACTTCTTGTAATACCTTGAACCTTTGGAAACTCATAAGAAATTTTTTTAGAGAATTATCTCAATTGCTGTAAGATTTTTCCTATAGAGCAGTTTTGTTGAGAAACTCAAGTGGAAAGAATAAGGACCTAAGTGTGAAAGTTTATAGAAAATTTTTGGTTCACAAGTAATAAAAAGATTTGATTTGTAGTGTTTTCGGAAACCAAGGACTGAAAGGTAAGTTTGCAAGGACTTTTTGAAAATACTATTTCATGATTGAAGGACCATTGGTGACTTTTCAGGTATCTTTTTGTATGAAATTTTATTTTTATTGTCTGACAGGAAAATTTTGGCAGAAATTTAAGTTAACAGATAAGGCGTGGAAATTTAAGTTAACTCATAAGAAATTCTGGGGGCTTTCTTCTTCTTCTTAATCAATAGTTGCATTAGTGTTCTGTGAGAAAATAAAAGAAGAAAAGATGAGAGGAAGAAAATAAGAGGTTTGAAGAAGAGGATGTGGAGATCGCCTGAGAGAGTTCACCCGAGTGCTTGGTAAGAGTTATCTCGGTTTGAATGATGCATGATGTATGGTTGAAGAACTTTGGCAAGCATGCTATAATTTGAATTTGTTTTTATGCGATTTGGCTTGGTTTTGAGTGGAAAAAGCATGGTTTATTGTTGTAGATGATGAGTGATTCAAGTTGCTTTGGAAAATAAACTATGTATTTGGGATGGATTTTGCTTGGAATGGGGGATGAATTTTCAGGTTTGCTGTATATTACTGTGGCAACTGGAATTAGGGTTTGGCTTGGTTAACTAAGTGGATGATGATGATGATTAAGTTGATCATGATGATTAAGATGGTGATTATAATGGGTGGAGATTAAGTGGTTGAGTTTAGCCAAATTGGTTGATTGGGCTTGATCAAATCAAGTGAAGTGGGCTTCATTTAATTGAGTCAAGTCCATTCAATTGGTTTGGGGCTGGGTTTGGTTAGCTAGGTTGAAATAGATTGGATTCATTTGGGTTTAAATGAGAGTAAAGAACTGGTTTGGTTCAACCAATTGAGGATTGACTTGATTTTGACTAAATGTGTAATTTTGTTGGGTTGAAGTTAGGTTAAGTTGATTGAGATTGATTTTTCTTGGTTCAGATTTTTGGCTAATGACTTGGGGTGAACCAATTCAAGGAGAAGTGGGTTCAGTTGAACTAAGCTGGTTCAAAAGATTTTGTATAACAATTGGAAGTGGTTCAATGCTGGTTGGTGAAATTGAACTTGTTTCAGAGAAATTGAGGTTGGTTCAGGTTGGTTTAGAATGGTTTTGTTCAAATTGAGTTGGTTTAAGTGCAATTTGAGACTAGTTTTATTATGCAAGGATTGTTTGAATCAATTGGAATGAGTGGGCCCAATTAGTGAGTTAATTATTTATTTGTTGAATTTTCTTTTGGGTTTAATTTCATCATTCGGATGTATGTTATTTATTTTATTTCCGTTCTCCTATTAGGTGTTGTTCAGGTTTGGGAGGGAGCTTCAGGTCTAGCGGGAAACCCACGGGAGACCAAGTGAGTTGGTAGTGTCTACTCTTTCGAAATAATCGGTTAATTGCTATTATTTTGAAACAAGTACTTAATGGCTACTAGTTTGAAATAACTGTTTAATTATGTCATTATATTATGTTTAATAATTTATATTGTTAAAGGATACTTATAATTATTTGTGGTTTGCTATGCCATAGCAATCGTATTCGTATATCTGGTTTCATACAATTATATGTTGTTTTAACTGTGTTATTTTCAGGTATTTATTTTAATGGTTATGTGTACCTTGACTTTGAGATAATTTGTGAAACCATGTGTGCATATTAAAATGTTTTTACTGTCAATGCTTGTAGATTTGGTTTACTTTTCTAGTACAGGAATGGTGTTATGGATATGGACTTTGTAGGTATTATACATGTCTTGTGCTGTGGAGTTTTTGCAGATTTTGATGGTGACTACGGACTTTATACAGTAGAAGTCCCATGATCCAGCCTGATGGGAGGCGGCGTGGTCAACCATGAGTCTACCCTTGTCTAGAGTTGCGTAGAGCTATTGACAAGGTTTACTTCTGTAAGAAACCCGAGATCACCACGAGGGGATCTCGATGGCCAAATTGGAACGATGGTAAGTCGGGGAGTGTTTTTACGCCAATGATTTGATATTTTTTTTGTAGTTCAGTTGGGCAAAACAAGTTATTTTTTATTATGATGAGGGGGTGAAGCCCAGTTGTCGCTCTTTGGAAGACAGTCTCTCACAAAAATTCTATTTCCTTGGAAAATTGATTTTATGACAATTCATGATGAATTTATTTTTTAAAAGAAAGTTAAAGTTGTATTTTTCCAAATTATGGTATTTGGGAAAGTTGGGAAATTATTTGAGAAATTGATCTTTATATACTTTATATACTCTATATTTAATTATTTGAAATTATTGAGCCATTATCGACCAACTCGAATTTGTTACAGTTGTATGAGCATTACCCTACTAGATTACCTGTCCAAATATAGAGCCAATTAGGGTTGAGCTCCTGGTTGAAGTGGGTCCTTTTTCTTTCTATGTGTTGATGTCATGATCTTGTAGCGGTGGTACCCAATAATTGGAGTAATTATGTTTGTTGAATTCGTGTATTTGAACCTATAGTATGTTTAAAGGTTGTTAATCATGTTCTGTAAGTCTGATTTGATTTTTCAAGGGTGTCAGTTTTCCAGTTAAAATGGATTTCTCACTGATGGGTGCCATATTTAGCTCAGTAGAATAGGTAGGTGTGACATCTTTTGGTATCAGAGCTGTAAGTTGAGATATCCCTGGTTGGTAGAGATCACAGGTTGTGTTCTGAGCTTAGAGGTTTAGTATTGATTAGACCATATGTTAAGGGCCCAGTAGAATTATTAAAACTCACCAATCGGGTTAAAGCTAAGTTGCTGACACACCCCTTGTGTGTGAGTACCGTAAGTGCACTGGTCATCGAAGTAATAAAATACCCCGATGAGTGGTAGTCAGATCCACAGGGAATAGTTGCTTAGAAACACAAGTATTGCTATTTAGCTAGAATGAAAACCAATTTGTGATGTTGAATTTAAAGAAATCAATGCAAAGAAGAGTAAAAGATCATAGAATGCAAGAGGAGTTAGGACAGGTAATCGGTGGTAAAATGGGGTACTCTGACAATGCTCGCCCTAGGTCTATTATTTGAATTGCAAGACTAATGTTAGTCTCCTAATAGAGGTTTAATGAGTCATGGAAATCCAAAAACACACGGTCCCAAACCTAAGGTCAACTTGACTAGTCTTTTACACAATGCCCGTCGAAAAGGGATACTCTTGACACCTCACACTGTGTAAGACATCTTGGAGCTCTAGGGATTCCAAGTGATAAACCCTATTCCCTAATATAGATCTAACCCTTTGGTTCAAGTGAAAGACCCCTAGTCACGATTAATCCCCAGCACTAAGAATTACTTCAATACTTCACTCTGTTGCTCGTGCAACAAAGCCCAAGTGGAGTTTGTCTTTTAGCACATCCTCTATCATGACCATAAAGATGACGTTTCGCTACCTCTCGACTCACCCTCTCAACCATCTTCAATCTCACTAAGTCTAACCCTAATGATGTTGTCACCCCTTCATAGGATTACCTAAATAGATTCGCAACCCTATTGTCACTCTAAAGGAAAAGCAAATCAACAAGCACACGAGATTGAAACTCAATTAAAACATCAATTAAAGAAAACATAATAAAAAATAATAAACAAAATCATCGTAAGGTTTAGAAGTCCAAGCTCCTCGTAAGGGTTTAGCTTTCCATGGAGCAATAAAAAATCAAGAATGAAATCGAAAGTAAGTGCAAGAAATCCATAGAGGGAACCCACTTGTCATTCATGTCAATGGTCTTCAGGAGCAGCCTCGACTTCTCCAAAGGTTCCCTTATCAATTCTAGGGCACACCTCGCCAAATGAATGCTGACGAAATCTCTCCCAATATTTCTTCTTCAAAGGAACTCGATGTCGAATGCCATAGAACCGCTCCGAAAACCCAGCAAAAGCCTCTCCAAACCCTAGACGCGTTCACCCCAAAAGATGGCCAAAAGATAGGAAGAAGATCTAGAAATAAAACTCTCAAAGTGGTATTTATAGGGATGAAATGGGGCAACCACACGGACGTGTGGAATTTCCACATGGCTGTATGGATTTCTAGGTTGCATTTTCCTACACACTTTGAACATTTACTGCTATAGTGATTTTAGTGCTGTGTTTCACTTAGGGATGGCAACGGGTAGGGTATGGGTAGGGTATGCCAAAACCCTTACCCGTACCCGTAACCCCTATCCCATACCCGTACCCTTACCCGTACCCTTCAGGGTAAAAAAAATCATACCCTTACCCTTACCCTGAGAGTATGCGGGTATACCGTGAGGTACCCGCTTGCCCGTTGTTCAAATTATCGAATTAAATTTAAATAATAATAAAAAAATGAATTAGTTATACATTATATTACAATCTTTAAACACATGTCCATAAATTCAAAAATTACAAGTTGATATATATTTGTTTATCTTAAATTATATAATCACATAAAAAAATGAAGTCTATTTAGGACTCAATGGTAACTCTACCTTTTGTTTTGTTCATGTTTAACCATCTTGGTTTTTTTGTTTAAAAATTTTTTTCATATATCTACTATTTATATTTTTATTTAGCTTCAAATTTTATAAATATCTAGTAAGATTTTTGAATATAAAAAAACATTATAAGTAATTCTCATAAGTTATATCCAATTGATTTTTATTAGTATCTTATTTTTTTCGAGATGTTCTTATAATTTATAGAATAAATTATTATAACATTATTTTTATATTTGTTTATTTTTAATTTAAAAATTCAATTTTTGATAATATTATCAAATATAAATATAGAAATTAAATAAAAATTTAAAAATAATATATTAAGAGAAAAATTTGAAGTATTATTTTCAAATTAATTACCATGAAAAATAGATATTGAGTAAATTATGAGTAAATGTTTAGTTTAATAAAAAAATTATATATATATATATATATATATATATATATGATAGGGTAAAGGGAATGCAGTGCAGGGTTTTTACCCTGCACCCTCTTCAACGGGTAAGGGGTAAGGGTAAGGGTACGGGTAGGGTAGGGGCATACCCTTACCCGACCCGTACCCGCTCAAAAACTAACGGGTAATACCCTTACCCGTACCCGTACCCGGTCAAAGAGGGTAATACCCTCTTTGACTGGGTACGGGTACGGGTATACCCGTCGGGTAGGGTATAAATTGCCATCTCTAGTTTCACTATAGTAAACTGCTATAGTATTTGCGTAAATACTCCCAAAATCATTTTGTTCATCGAGGCCACATGATTGGGCATAGATCCATCCGGTAGATCATGTCGCGTTTTCAATTAAACAACATTGACGAAGCTCTTAACAATGTTGCTCAACTCAGGACATATGAGTGTGACTGCTTTTGTGCCCTTCCACTTTGTGTTTTCACTTGAGCATAATGGAGGTTGGCACACACTCACATGTCTATGACCACAACTTGTGTCTTGACCCTTGTTTGATCCAAGAATTTCATCAACAATCGCGTCCATGATCTACTTTTGCTTCCTTTCTTCCAAACTTGTCTCCACAACCCTTAACATACAAAAGAACACAAACACATACAAATGAGCTATAAAATCTTATAAAAGTGATGCTCAACATAAAAAAAGGATACTTCATATTACTTATACACAAACACTTATCAAGCTTCCACACACTTAAGCTTTTGCTTGTCCTCAAGCAAAAATAAAACTTTCAAGCATATAAGAAAGAAAATTAAAAGTGCTTGGCCTTAGGTTCACCAAAAGCATGCAAAAGAGGCATTCTACAAGTAAGGAAAAATTCGAACATCGAATAAGAGTAATCATTGCTCTAGCTAAAAATTTGAATAAAAAAGGACAACAACCTGATATTGTCTAAGTGTGTGTAAACTCACTCAAGTCAACCCAACATGTAATTATTGAAGTTCTTCTTAAGAGGGACTTATTTATAAACAAAAAGAAGAGGTTGTAGCTTAACACATCCTCAAAAGTAGCCCTCTCCTAAGCTGCCACCAAGGTGGCTTTCACACTTTCGAGATGGTAGCTATTTCTAGCGGGGTGGTAGCTTTAACTAATCATATAATATAGCTCTTTCTCTCATTTGGGTATAACTAGTATCCGACTTATGAGAGTAGATTCCTACTTCATAAGTGGGCTCTTTCCACCCCCCAATACATAACAAAACAAACACAGTTTTTTTTAAAACAAGAATCATGCTAAAACAATCCCTTAAACATCGAACTTGATTTTCCACGAGGTTTAATGAGTTAGTAGTGTAACAAGTGATAATCGGGCAAAAATTCTTAAAAATTTAATAAAACTAGAGCATGATAATATTCAATGTTAAAATTTTTCCTAAATTTAAGAAAATAACCATTGTAAATTAGGTGAACCGCCATTCGCTACATGAGCATAAAAGAGAATGCATAAGTATAGAACATGTGTAATGTGAACTCCCCCCGACACTTAAGCTGTACATTGCCCTCAATGTACGTATGCAAGCTCAATAAAGAAATATAACAATCAAAACATGTGTGTGGAGATGGGTAATTAAAATAATACTCCCCTGAACTCCAAATGGTATGTTTGATGGAGTTAATTTCATTGAGAGTTGAGTTCCAACGGGTTGTGGAGCACACACAGCCATGTAAAAAGCCACATGACCGTGCCCAAAACTATCCCTCAATTCCAAGACTCACAAGACCATGTGCAAGTATACACAAGGGGATTAAGTAAAGCTCATCAAAAGACATTAAAATCGAGTCTATAAAAATATGGAAATAAAATACAACCCAATAAAATTAAAAAGCTAGAAGATAAACTCAGAAGGAGAGTCCTATTTGAGTAATATAACTCAAAATACAATGCAGAAATAAAATACTAAAACATAAAAAAAAAAGAAAAATAACGACGCCTCAAGCGTCGGTATCCTGCTCTGCTAGTGGTACTGCTGGTGTAGGTGATGATGCTGGTGCCGCTAGTGGTGGTGATGGTGCTGCTAGTGATGCTAGAGATGTCGGTAAAGGACTGGGTCTCATAATGAAAGGTGAGATCATGTCTCGCTCTAGAATCTGTTGTAGTGTCAAGATGCACCATCACCTTGGCGTCATTCGTAGCCTTTATCGAGTGAACCTCAGCCAGATCAACATACAACCCCCCTACAATGCTCTCGAGCCTCTCAAAGCGATCACGGGATTGAGATGGAGAAAAGACCAGCATGGATGGTGGCTCCTATACTGCAAGGGGTGACCCTGTCTCCATCTTCTCTAGCTGTGGCTGAAGAGCAGGTTGAGACCCCTCAGCTACATCTCCCATACAATTACCCGTCTATGGTGGTGGCATGATCATGACATAAACACTATCTCTGTATCTGCAGACCATGCCCATCAATTGCATCGTTTCTAGGCCGATGAGAGATGGTACAATAATCTTCTCAGCCCCACTGATAGCGTACAAGAGACCATCCACATGATGAGTCAAGTGATGCAAGGGCCTGAGAAGAGCACCCCAACCCTGGCATACTATCCCTGATGGCGCACTTACTCTTCCATGATGTGTCCCAGGTGGAGTGGCAGCTCGCTCTAAACCATCGAATACAGATAAAGCAACTCCTGATTGCTAATGACTCTAGTACTGTCTCCACGTCCGTTCACTGATTAACTAATAACAGCGTGGAAATATCTGTAGGCCAGTTAGGAGAGACATATAGCCTTTTAAACTCCTGGCTCATACTGTTCCTGGCCATATAGTATCCTGTAGGTGCGATTAGTAGTCAAGCTGCAAGGGTAATCTGTCGGGAGCTGCTCATACTCCTCTGTGTTAGTGTAAGCCTCATTGTAGAGCCCAAGCCGGATAAAAAATTGAGTCACGCTCATGCTATTGTACTGTCTGAAGGCTCTTAACTTAACAACATCAATACTATCAAAGCTGGAGTATGAAAGGTCGAACTTGTACGATGCTAGCACCTCCAAAGTGAGCATACGGATAGCTGGCTCTCGAATGGACAATAATGGCCTCTAGCTACCCACGAATATCAACTCCACAATCTTGTTGCCCATCTCATCCCCCAAATGAATCTCTCTCAATGCGCTCAAGGCAGGGAATCTCGACTAACCAAACTTAAGCCTCGACAAGTGCTCAAACCGAACCTAATGTTCGAGGATCACAAACTCCATGTGCTCAGGAGAGGGCTCAAGGGGATGCTTGCTAGTTGTTTTATTCGATCTGGGTGCTATTCCTTCAAAAATTGAAAATAAAATGATTAAATTCAACTTAAAAAATAGTTCTGCAGGAATCCACATGGTCTTGTGGAAATTTCACATGCCCGTGTGGATCTTCAGGGCGTGACAGCAGCATGGCTAGAATCTCCAAAAAACTCAAAATACAACATAAAACCTTCAAAATCTCTTCTCAAAACATTCACCAATAATTTAAACATGAAATCCATGTGAAATCGACCACATTGAGCAAAAGAAATGAAGAATGGTGAAGATGAAGGGGTAAAGGAAGCTTATCGACGAAATGACAATCAAAAACTTCGAATACGACCGGCAAATGACGTAAAGACCTTATAAATAGACGGAGAAGGTCAGGAACAATGAAAGGATGCATCTTTTGAGTCTTTGGGAGTCTATAAATGAAGAGGTACAAAATGATTTTAAAGAAAACTCACGCCCCTTTGTGTTCTGTACATCCACACGGGTGTGGAAATTACCCACACAAGTGTGTATCCACAAAAGCTCTTCACAGGGGCATGCACACGCCCATGTGTGCTCTCGGGATAGAAATTTTAACCTCTAAATCTACCAACATGGGCATGTGGAAATTACCCATGCCCATGTGC
>NC_052490.1:22414675-22499596 GCF_009730915.1 Dioscorea cayenensis subsp. rotundata | reverse complement strand
TAATTTTAATCAGAATACTAATCCTAAAGTTTTTCTTTTTTATGAATGCCTAATATTTTTTAATGAAAACACAAATCCTATATTTTATTTTTGCAATGGCAATTATTTTTGAATCAAAACCCAAATCCTATGTTTATTTTTCGTAATGTGTCCTATCTTTCAATCAAAACCCTAATCCTATGTTTTTCTTTTTGTAATGTCTCCTATTTTTAATAAAAAAATCCTAATCAAAATATTTTCTTTTTGAATTCCTCCTATTTTTGAATAAAAAACATAATCAAATATTTTTCTTTAGGGAATGTCTTCAATTTTTGAAGCAAAACAATAATCGTATGTTTTCTTTTTGCAATGTCTTATTTTTTTATTCAAAACACTAATCCTAAGTTTTTTTTAATGCCTCTTATTTTTTAATCAAAACCCTAGTCTTGTGATTTCTTTTGTGAATGTCTACTATTTTTGAATCAAAACAATAATCCTATGTTTTCTTTTCGTAATGTCTCATATTTTTCAATCAAACCCTAATCCTATGTTTTCTTTATGGAATGGCTCCCGTCATTCTAACCTTAGTCCTGTGTCGTGTGTTAAATGTCTACTATTTTGTTTAATCAAAACCCTAAAGCATATATATCTTTCCGAAATTGCTCCTATATTTGGTTTTAATCAAATACTATACGTCCTAAATTTTCTTTATGAGCACGTCTATGTATTTTGAATCAATACCCTAATCATATGTTTTCTAGATATGCTCCTGCTGAGTCAAAACCCTAACCTATGTTTTCATATAGTGAGCGTCTACCATATTTCATTCATAGCAAACCATAATCCCATGTTTCTCTTTTCAGACATGCCTACTATATTTAACTAAAAATAATCATATATTTCTTTTCATTGTCACACAATTTAGATTTCAATCAAAATTCTAATTGTATTATTTTTTCCCAAAATGTCTCTTCTAGTTTTAAATCAAAACCCAAATCTTATGTTATCATTACAAAATGTCTCTTATTTTTTGGTTTTGAATCAAAATGTTAAACTTTTTTCGGTTTTGAATCAAAGCACTAATGTTTTGTTTTCTTTTGGGAATGTCTATAATTTTCTAATTGAAACAATAATACTATGTTTTTTTTCGGAATGTCTCTTATCTATCAATCAAAACCCTAATTCAATTTTTTTCTTTACAAAATGTCTCATATTTTTTAATCAAGACAATAATGTTATGTTTTCTCTTTTCAATGTCTATTATTTCAAAAACCATAATACAATCTTTTCTTTGTTTAATGTCTACTATTTTTAAATCAAAACATTAATCACATGTTTTGTTATAGTAATGTCTGCTATATTTCAATCAAAACCCTAATCTTATATTTTCTCTTAAAAATCACTCCTATTTTTGAATTAGGACTTTTATAGAAAAACTAGAGACATTCTGAAAATAAAAGAAAGGATTATGTTTTTGTTTAAACTATAGCAGACATACGGAAAACAAAAGAAAGGATTAGGTTTTTGATTGAAAACTGAAAAATAGAACACATTCCGAATAGAAAAACATAGGATTAATGTTTTGATTAAAAAATAGCTGACAATCTGAAAACAAAACCTAGGATTAGAATTTAAATTCAAATATATCAGATATTTTGAAAAGAAAATATAGGATTATGGTTTTGATTAAAAATAGAAGACATTATTATAAAAAAAACATAGGATTAGGATTTTGAATTAATAATAAGAGACATTACAATAAGAAAACATAGGATTAGGGTATTGATTGAAAAATATGAGATAGATTGAAAAATATGAGACATTTGGAAAAGAAAACATAGGATTAGGGTGTTGATTAAGAAATTGGAGGAATTCCAAAAAGAAAATCGAAGGATTAGGATTATCATTAAAAAAATATGAGACATTACAAACAAAAAAAAACAAATGATTATTCTTTTGACTCATATATAAAAGCCACTCCCATAACAAAACATAAGATTATTGTTTTGATTAAAACTAGGAGTCATTCCCAAAAGAAAAAAAAAATTCTTAGGATTATTGTTTTTATTAAAATATATGAGACATTATGAAAAAACATAAGATTATTACTTGATTCAAAAATAGTAGGCATTCAAAAAAGAAAACATTAGATTATGGTTTTGATTCAAAAATATGAGGCATTTCGAAAAGAAACCATAGGATCAGGATTTTTATTCAAAAATAGGATCCATTATGAAAAGAAATCAAAGGATAAATCTTTTGATTAAAAATTATCATAGACTCCCAAAACAAAAGGTAGGATTAGGGTTTTGATTCAAAACTGAAACGTAGGACACATTCCAAAAAGAAAAACATAGGATTAAAAATAGGTAGCATTAAAAAAAACTTAAAAAACCCTAATCTATGTTTCTTATATTAATGTCTCCTATTTTTCATTCCGAAATAATAAGAACATTTTCATAATGTATTCTATTTAGTACTAATCCTAATAGAAGGCATTCTTATTGGGGACATCTTTTATACAAATATAGTATTTTTTATTCAAATATAGTAGGATTCGGAAAACAAAACATAGGATTAGTGTTTTAATTGAAAAATAGGAAAAATTACTATAAGAAAACATAGGATTAGGGTTTTGATTAAAAATTAATAAATAGTAGATATTAAGAAAAGAAAACATAGGAACCTGATTTGTTTGAAAAATAGGAGACATTCCAAAAAGAAAACATAGAATTAGGGTTTTGATTGAAAAATAGGAGACATAACTATAAGAAAACATAGGATTAGTGTTTTGATTAAAAAATAGGAGACATTACTATAAGAAAGCATAGAATTATGGTTTTGAATGAAAAATGGGAGACACTACTATACGAAAAAATAGGAATAGGGCCTTGATTCAAAAATATTTCACATTCTGAAAAGAAAAGGTATGATTAGGGTATCGATTGAAAAATATGGGGCATTTCGAAAAGACAAAATTGGATTAGGGTTTTGATTAAAAATTATAAAATAGGGGACATTTTCTACAAAAAACATAGGATCATGGTTTTGATTGAAAAATAGGAGGCATTCTAAAAGGCAAACATAGGATTAGGGTTTTGATTAAAATATAGTAGGCATTTTGAAATGAAAACATAGGATTAGGGTTTTGATTGAATAATAGGAGACATTACTATAAGGAAACATAGGATTAGGGATTTGGTTAAAAACTAGTAGCCATTCCAAAAAGAACACATAGGATTAGAGTTTTGATTGAAAAATAGGTGACATTAAGATAGTAGGATTAGGGTTTTGATTAAAAATTTGCAGTCATTCCCAAAACAAAAGATAAGATTAGGATTTTGATTTACAAAACTTAGACATTTAGACACAGGATTAGAGGTTTTCATTTCCACTAAAAATACGAATACTGAAAAGAGAAAAAGGGTGTTTTTGACTGATATAGACATTCTGAGGGTTAGTATTGGTATGCAGCGATACCAAAGAAACATAGGATTATGGTTTTGATTGAAATATAGTACCAATTACTAAAAGAAAACATGGGATTAGGGTTTCATTTAAAAATATGAGCCATTATGAATATGAAAAGCATTTGAGATTATACTCAAAAGGCCATTATGAATAATAAAACATAAGATTAGAGTTTTGATTAAAAAATAGGAGGCATTCAAAACTTAGGATTAGGGCTTTGATTAAAAAATATGAGACACTAAGAAATGAAAATATAGGATTCTGGTTTTGTATGCAAAATAGGAGACAATCTGAAAAGAAAACATAGTATTAGGGTTTTTATTCAAATAAAGTAGGCATTCCAAAAAATATAGGATTTGGGGTTTGATTGAAAAATAGGACACATTATTATAAGAAAACATGGGATTAGGATTTAGATTAAAAACCAAAATGTAGCGGATATTTCCAAAAGAAAACATAGGATTAGGGTTTTAACTGAAATATATGAGGCTTTCCAAAAAGAAAACGTAGGACTAGGGTTTTGATACAAAACTGAAAAATAGGAGACATTTAGGTTTGATTAAAAAATAGTAGACATTCCCAGAGGAAAGTATAGGATTAGAATTTTAATTCAAAATTGGAGCCACTCCAAAAAGAAAAAACAAATGATTGTGGTTTTGTTTAAAAAATATAAGAATTTTTAAAAGAAAACATAGAATTATTGTTTTGATTCAAAAATAGCAGACATTCACAAAAGAAAACATAAGATTAGTGTTTTGATTTAAAAATAGGTGGCATTTTGATAAATATAATAGGTATTCCGAAAAGAAAACATAGGATTAGGATTTTTATTGAAAAATATGATACATTACTATAAGAAAACATAGGATTAGAGTTTTGATTGAAAAATTAGAGATATTACAATAAGAAAACATAGGATTATTGTTTTGAATGAAAAATAGGAGACATTACTATAACAAAACATAGGATTTGGGTTTTAATTAAAAAATAGTAGACATTCCAAAAACAAAACATAGTATTATAGTTTTTATTAAACAAAAGGGCATTGCGAAAATAAAACTTAGGATTAGGGTTTTGATTCAAAAATAGTAGACATTCTGAAAAAAAAAAATAGGATTAGAATTTCGGTTAAAAATATGAGACATTTTGAAAAAAAAACACATGATTATGGTTTTGATTGAAAGGTATGAGGCATTCTGAAAAGAAAACTTAAGATTTGGGTTTTGATTCAGAATAGGGGACATTCCTGCTAGAAAGAATAGGATTAGGGTTTTGATTGAAAAATATAAGACATTACGAAAAGAAAACATAGGATTATTGTGTTCATTCGGAAACAGCAGGCATTCCCAAAAGAAACATAAGATTAGGGTTTTGTTTAAAAATAGAAGGCATTAGAAAAACATTAGGATTAGGGTTTTGTTTTAAAAATATGAGACTTTACAAAAATGAAAAATATACGATTATTATTTTGATTAAAAAATAGAAGACATTCCCGAAAGAATACATAAGATTAGGGCTTTGATTATAAAATAGGAGGCATCCGAAAAAAATAAACACATGATTAGGATTTTGATTCAAAAATAGTAGACATTCCCAAAAGTAACATAGGATTAGGGTTTTGATTGAAAAATATGAGACATTAGTATAATAAAACATAGGATTAGGGTTTTGATTAAAAAATAGGTTGCATTCCAAAAAAGACTTAGTATTAGGGCTTCGATTAAAAAATAAGAGACATCTCGAAAATAAAACATAGGATTAGGGTTTTCAATAAAAAATAGTAGACATTCCGAAAAAAAAACTTAGGATCATAGTTTTTATTTAAAAATTGGAAACATTACTATAAGAAAACCAAGTATTAGGGTTTTGATAAAAAACCAAAACGTAGTGGACATTCACAAAAGAAAACATAGGATTAGAGTTTTGGTTAAGAAAAAACAGATATTTTGAAAAGAAAACATTGTGTTAGGGTTTTTATTGAATGATACGAGACATTGAGAAAAGAAAACATAGGATTATTGTTTTGATTGAAAAATTTCTTACATTCCAAAAAGAAAACATGCGTTAGGGTTAAGGAGTGCCTACTATTTTTGAATCAAAACCCTAATCAGAATGTGGCCTATTTTTCAATGAAAACCCTAATCCTATTTTTTCTTTTCAGAATGTCTCCTATTTTTTTATTCAAATATAGTAGGTCTTACGAACAGAAAACATAGTATTATTGTTTTGGTTAAAAAATAGGAGACATTCAAAAATAGAAAATATTCCCAAAAGAAAACATCAGATTAGGGTTTTAATTGAAAAATAAGAGTAATTCTGAAAAGAAAACATGGGATTAGGATTTTTATTCCAAAGAAGGAGGCATTACGACTTAAAACCATAGGATTAGGTTTTTAATTCAAATATAGCAGGCATTCCAAAAAGAAAACCTAGGATTAGGGTTTTGATTGAAAAATATGAGACATTACTATAAAAAATCATACGAATAGGGTTTTGATTAATAAATAGGAGACATCACTAAAAGAAAGCATAGGATGCCCGATTCTAGCACTATTAGAATTCCAAAGAATCAACACAGGCGTGCGGAAATTACCCACTCCCATGTGGATGCCCGATTCCAGCCCTATTTAAGCTGCGATTTAGCCCAATTTCAGTATCCTTCTTTCCATCTTTTCTCTATCTTTTGAAAGGTTGACGGCTAGGGTTTAGAAGGGCTTTGGCAAGACTTTTGGAGTGGTTCTACAACTTTGACACCACGTTTGTCTTAGAAGATAGTTACTAGGGGAGCTTTCATCGGCACCGATCCAGCGAGGTGTGCTCTAGGATTGACAAGGGGACCTTTTGAGAGGACAAGTCTACTCCACAAGACCATTGACACGAATACGGAGGGGGTTTTCTTATGGATTACATGTTTTTACTTTCGATTTCATTATTGATTGTATCTTGCTCCATGAAGAGTTAAACCCCCTAGTCGGTACTTGGAATTATAAACCCAAGGATGTTATTATTTCATTGCCCTTTTATTATGCTTTTTTTTAATTGATGTCTTTAATTGAGTTCCAATCTTCAATAATTTTGAATGATTTCTTCCTTAGAGTAACACTAGGGTTGAGAGTCCATCTTGGTAGCCTTTGTGGATGAGTGACACACCATGAGGGTTAGACAATGCTAGATTTGAGAGGGTTAAGAGGGTGAGTCTAGAGATAGCAAAGCGTCCCTTTCCCCTCTGGTGTGATTTATCCTACCTCCATGTTCCTAGAGTTCTTTGCAGTCACAATAGAGTGAAGTGCTAAGAGAGGAACTCTGCTGGGGCTTAGTTGAGCGAGCAATAGAGTGAAGCATTGAAGTAATCCTTAGTATCTGGGCTTAATTGTGTCTAAGGGTCTTTCGGCTAGACCAAAGGGTTAGATCTATATATAGGAATAGGGTCTATCACTTGGAATCAATAGAACATTTTGCAACAATACACAATTTGAGGTATAGAGGCTGAGCGATTTCTCTGCAGGTATGTGAGGTATTATTTCATTGCCTTTCCTCTCATTTTATCATGCTTCTCTTTCTTATTTATTTTAGTTCTTTTCACATCAATTTTATTCACACTATCATTGATTCATCTTCATCATAGTTAAATAGTAATCTTGGTGTTTCTGATCACTGTTCCTTGTAGATACGAAACCCCACTCACCATGGAATTTATTACTTTAACAAACCCGTGCACTTGCGGATCACACGCAAGGGGCGTTGTCAAGTTTTTGGCGCAATTGGCAGTGAATAGGCATTTTCAAAACACTTTGCACTTTGCTATTTTAGCTATTTATCAATTGTTCTATTTCACACATTCTTATACTCCCATCATTATGATTTGTTTACTTTTGTCTTGTCTTACTTTTTCCTGAAAGGAGTTTAAATGATGATTGATCTTCTCATTACTCTATGTTCTCGAGTTGAAGCTCTCAGGGAAAAAGTTGATTGAATTATTATTTCACAATAATAGAGCATTCCATGTTTCAACACATATCATACAATTGAAAAGGGCTACATAAATCTCTTGTGGAATAGTGATGGACAGTACTGGGAAGCACCTCAAGAGGAATTTCAAAAGGGTGAGATACTTGGAGAGGATGCACTTCAGTTGCAAAAAGTATTAGCTAAATTTATTGAGGCATCCGATGTCCATTTCCAAAATATTAAGACCACACTAAGATGTCATGAAGCCTGCTTCAAAATCCTTGAGAATCAATTTGGTGGGATACTTGACACACTTTCCAAGGAACAAAAAGTATTTGAACAAGCAGTTCAAGTTCATTATAGAGATGATGTGGTAGTGAACGACAATGAAGAAGTGGTATGGAACGAGTATGATGTTGTCAAGATCACGGGAATGCAGGAAGAACCTTTCTTTAAATTTAAGGATTGTTTGAATGGACAGTGTGTTTGTGAGCAAGAAATGATGCAACTAGGTTTGGCGAAGACAGATTGCTTTTAAGTTGAAATGGAAGAAGAAGTAAATCATAATATAGTGGAACAAGCACCCCTCTTTGCGATTAATCAACTCATAAATTGCAAGAAAGAGATTTTAGTTTTGGAAGAAAATGTGCGTAGGAGATTGAAGCCATCCAATAACCCACCCATGCTAAGCTTGGACAATTCCCAACCTAAATTGTTTCCTTGGAGGCCAAAGGTAAGATGATTGGACTCTCCAACAAATATTTCACCCCAGTAAGTAGATTTTTGGTTCAAAGGAAGTAGCTTTGCAATGTCTAGTCAGGAGGAACATACTCTTTTTAAGCCTCCATAAGGTAAGGAAGAGGTACTTCAAGCTTAGTGACATTAACAAGCGCTTCTTGGGAGACAACCCAAGCATTTATTGCTTTTCTAGGTCTTAGTTTAGCTATACATGAATTAGAGCTTGAGTGTTGGTGTTTTGATTCTTATATGCCATTGTTGTGGTTTTCTTGTCGATTATTGATGTTATTGTGTGCTTAATTGTGTGTGGTGAAGTTTCTTGGTCGTTTGAGCATGTTCTTCGTGATTCTCTAGTTAATTTTGCATTGTAGAGGTACGCTCTGAGTATGTATAGACGTTCATAAATTGTTAGCAGAGTCTGCACATTTTTCTAAGTATTCCAGAGGAAACACAGGGCCATGTGGAAATTCCACACTGGCGTGTGGTTTCGTTCGGAGCTCATCCCGAGAAAACACATGTTGTGTGTCTACCCCTGTGAACGACCTTGTGACGGTCACACGCCGGTATAGAATTTCCACACGGGCGTGTGTTTCTCTGCAGAGGTTTAGAGCTCGATCCCAAGAAGACACAGGGGCGTGTGTCTGTCCCTGTGGATGACCCTATACAATACACAGTGCATGGGCAATTTCCACATGCCTAGTGCGTACTTGGGTATTTGTGAACTAGTAGAGGACTTTCCATAAGACCGTCGACATGACCATCGAGGGGGTTTCTCTATGGATTCATTGCTTTTACATTTTATTTCTTTGATTGTACTTAGCTCCATGGAGAGCTAAACCCCTAGTGCGTACTTGGGTATTTGTGAACCTTAGGATGTATTTGTTTCATTGAATCTCTTTATTATGCTTTCAATTAATTGATGTTTGTTGTGAGTTCCAACTTTGAATGCTTGTTTGTATGAACATTTCCCCTAGAGTGACACTAGGGTTAAGAGTTCTTGTTGGTAACCTTGTGAGTGAGTGACACACCATGAGCGTTAGACAAAGCTAGGTCGGAGAGGGTTGAGAGGATGAGTCGAGAGGTACAGGAGTGTCCCCTTTCCCCTCTGACGTGATAAATTCTACCTCCTTTCCTTGAGTTCTTTGAGGCTATAATAGAGTGAATGGTCTAAGGGATGAACTTTCGCTGGGGCTTAGTTGCGCGTGCAATGGAGTGAAGCGTTGAGGTGATCTTAGTATCTAGGGCTTAATTGTGATTAGGGACCTTCCACCTGCACCAAAGGGTTAGGTCTATATTTAAGAAGAGATTTATCACTTGGAATCCGTAGAGCTCATTGCAATTCTATTCGAGTGCGAGGTTGAGAGGTTATCTAATCTCTCCTCCGGGACATGTATAGAGTTAGGCATAGTTGACCTTAGATTTGGGATTATGTATTCAAGGATTTCCATGACTCACCATTGCATTGATTAGGGAGCATAATAGAGGGTTCTTGCACTTGAAACGATTGTCCTAGGTGGAACATTATCCGAGTACCCCATCTTTATAAATTGCCTTACCTCCTCCTTTACTCGTGCTCTCTTACTTGTTGTTTTTACTTTTGAGAATTGAATCATTTTCACACTTATCACTACTGATGTTTCATATAGCTAAGAAGCGGATTAATTGTTTTTATGCCCTATTCCCTATGGATTCGATACCCGCTCATTCGAGATTATTACTTCGACAAACCCGTACACTTGCGTGATATACGCAAGGGGACGTTGTCAAGTTTTTGGCGCCATTGCCGGGGAATAGGCATTTAGAGATACATTGCACTTTGTTTTCTTAGCTATTTCACCATACATTCTATTTCATATCTTCTTCTTCTATCATTGTTCTGATTTCTTTTTCTTATTTTTTGGATGCAGCTCCAGGTTATGACCCGAGGGAATCCCTCAATATTGATTGAAGGTGATCCTGAGCTTGAATGTACACTTAGAAGAAAAAGGAAAGAGCCTGTTCAAGAACAGTCTAATTTAGCTGATTTGGAAGTGGAAGGATCTGAAAACATGGCAGAACAAAACGAGCACCAGTGGACATTATCTGATTATGCAAGACCTTCAGTGTTGGGGACACAATCGAGCATTGTGCGTCCCCTGATTGTAGCTCAGAACTTTGAGTTGAAGCCGGCATTCATTCACATGTTATAGCAATCCGCACAGTTCAACGTTTTGGCTGATGAGGATCCAAACAGTCATATAGAGAGTTTTCTCGAGGTGTGTGATATGCTGAAGATAAACAGAGTGACGGATGATGCCATCAAGTTGAGAGCCTTCCCATTTTCCATAAAGGGAGAGCGAAGCAGTGGCTACACTCATTACCTAGAGCATCGATTACCACATGGGAGGAGATGCTAGAAGCTTTTCTTGCAAGTTATTTCCCTCCCGAAAAATCTACAAAGCTTAGGAATGAGATCTCATCCTTTGTTCAGTTGGAATTAGATTCTCTATTTGAGACATGGGAAAGGTTCAAGGAACTCCTGAGAAAGTGCCCGCAACATGGATTTTCGGAGTGGATGATTGTTCAGACCTTTTACAACGGTTTGAATCCGAGTACAAGGCAACTCTTGGATGCGACAGCAGGAGGTACCTTAGATAGCAAGACCCCAGATGAGGTCCGTCAGTTAATTGAAGAAATGGGGCTAAACAGCTACCAATAGAATGCTAGAGAGAAGAAAAAGGTGGCCGGTCTCCATGAAATAGATGCGGTAACTTCATTGGCGGCTCAAGTGGAAACTTTGAGTAAGAAGTTAGATCTTCTAACTTCAAATAGAGTGGCGGTCATGATTAATTGCACCGGGTCTAGTGGAGGACATGCTCCCTCTGATTGCCCGATCTCTATCGGTGATGTTTCTTCGGTGGAGAATGTCGATTTTGTAGGTAATGGCATGAGACCTCAAGGAACCCATAGTAATACCTACAATTCGGGTTGGAAGAATCATCCCAATTTCTCATGGAGCAATCAGGGTCCACAAACGGCCATGGGGCCACCGGGTTTCCAACAACAATAACAAGCACCTCAGGTGGAAAACAGAGTCTCAGGTTTGGAAACCCGAATGAATGACTTAGAGAAGCACTGGACTAGATTTATGCAATCTGCAAATACAAGGTTTGAATCAGTTAAGGCTACACTTCGTAATCATACCGCCTCTTTGCATAACCTTGAAAATCAGGTGGGTCAAATTGCGAAGTCTCTTTCTGAAAGGCCACATGGAAGCTTGCCGAGCAATACAGAGACCAACCCTAGTGAGCATGTGAAGGCGATCACTTTGAGAAGTGGTCGTGAGCTTGAAGGTATGCTTCCGAGTGAGAAGGCAAAAGAACACACACCTGAGGTTATAGAGGTGGAAGAGGGAACAAGCAAAGAGAAAGAGGTGGCACCCGCACCTTTCAATTGAAGAATCCCTTATCCCTCTAGATTGAAGAATGACCAAGGGGATGAACAGAACAAGAAGTTCCTGAGTTTATTCAAGCAACTCCACATCAATATTCCTTTTGTTGAGGCATTAGCCTGAATGCCTAAGTATGTGAAGTTCTTGAAAGACTTGTTGACTAACAAGAGGAAATTGGAGGAAAGTGCTTCAGTGATTTTAGATGCTTCATGCTCGGCGGTATTGCAAAAGAACATGCCGAACAAGAAGAGGGACCAGGGAAGCTTCATCATTCCGTGTAATATTGGCAATCTAGGCGAGGAAATGGCATTGGCGGACTTAGGGGCCAGTATCAATGTTATGCCATACACCTTCTTTCAAAAGCTAGGCTTGGGCGAGCCTAGGCCTACTCATATGACTTTGAAACTAGAGGACCAAATAGTACGACATCCGAGAGGCATCATTGAAGACGTGCTTGTCAAGGTGGACAAGTATATTTTTCCGGTTGACTTTGTAGTGCTAGACGTTGATGAGGATGCGGATGTACCCTTGATACTTAGGAGACCGTTCTTGTGGACTTCCACGGCATTGATTGATATGGACGGTGGAGAGCTAACTTTGAGTGTTGGAGATGACAAGCTGACATACCACCTTGCTGATGCCATGTGGCATTCTCTTGATTTCGATGATACTTTATACTTTCTAGACACTCATCGATGAGATTGTTGATGAATACATGCAGAAAATGTTCAATCCGGACCCATACGAGGGCTTGTTCGACCAAGAGCAGGATTATGAAGAAGTAATGATGCTTGGTGCAATGGAAGAAGTACCATCTACCCCGGGGATCTTTAAGAAGGTGCTCTAGAAAATGAAGAGGGCTAGGAGACGCCAAGTCTGTTGGAGATGTACGTGAACCGAAGAAGTTGGATGAATCATTGTTAGGTGGCCCGAAGCCTGATAATTCACCTGCTACCCTCAAGAGACTTTGCACATCATGCTTTCAAGCCATGGGTAAGAGGGAAACTTTCATTCTTGAACCCTCGTGAGGTAGGACAAGGTACGTCAAGCTTAGTGTCGTTAAACAAGCGCTTCTTGGGAGGCAACCCAAGTGTTTACTATTTTCTTATCTTCTAGTTTATTTTGTTTGCATAAATAAATTGTTAAGTGTTGGTGTCTTGATTTTTAGATGCTTGTGCTAAGATTTTCTTGTGAACTCTGAATATTCATCGCGTGTTTTCATGTGGAATTGCCGAAGTTATGTCGTTTAAGCTTTATTCCATGTGTTTTTTTCACTGGTAATACACGCATACTAAGGCAGGCTCTGAGTGTGTAAACATGTTCAGAAACTTTCTGTAGAGCCTGCATGTTTTTCTAAGGCATCCAGTGAAAATGCACGGTCGTGTGGAAATTTCCGCATGGGCGTGTGAATTCCTGCAGAGTTGAGCGAAATATCCCGAGAGCACACAGGGACGTTGACTCGCCCCTATGGGCGACATTGTGAACCACACACGGGCGTGGGTAATTTCCACACGCCCGTGAGAAATGCAGCAGAGGAGTTCTCTCCATCCCGAGAAAACACAGGGGCGTGTGGCTGCCCCTCTGAGTTGGGCATGTGAATGTCCACGCCCGTGCGGAATTTCTGCACGGGCGTGTAGAACACTTGGCAATTTTCTCGAATGTTCAGGGAAGCCACAGGGGCATGCGGCTGCCCCTATGGGTCGGGCGCACGGGCGTGGGTATTTTCTGCACGACCATGCGAGAGTAGTCAAAGTCGAAGGAGTGTTTTCCGGAGAGCTCACAGGGGCGTGTGTACGCCCCTGTGGCTCTCTCGTAATTAGGCACATGGGCGTCGGTAATTTCCGCACGCCCGTGTAGATGCACAGAACGACAAGGGGCGCGATTTCTTTTTAAAGAAGAATAGTTTCTCTCCTTCTTCACGTCTTCTAGTCATCTGAAAACAATCTCACATCATTTTCCGACTTTATAGCGGCAATTTGGTGGGATTTGTGCTATGTTTTCCGGCCGGTTCTTGATTTTCTCCTCCCATTTCGTCGGTAAGCCCTATTTATGATTTTCTTCGCAAATTCATGGTTTCCATTGTTGATTTTAGAGAAAAATGCTTCGTTTATCCAATTAAAAAGATTAGTTGTGTTTTAGAACGAAGAAGAGGTAATTTCACGGTGTATTTTTGGAGTTTTAAGGTGCGGCCGTGCGGCTTTCACGCCCCATGGATCCACAAGGGTGTGTGGAAATTCCAGACGACCGTGCGGATTTCTGCAGCGTTAGTTTATCAACTTGTTTGATCGATTTCGTTTCAAATTTTGCAGATTATGGCACCTCAATCTAAGAAGCAAGCTAATAAGAGGCCGCGTGAGTCATCCTCTGAGCCTGAGGGCATCAGTTTCATGATCCCAGAGCATCAGATTCGCTATCAGCGCCTGTCTAGACTCCAGTTCAGACAAACTCGATTCTGGGACACGAGTATACTGAGAGATCTATAGCAGGGAGATGAGCTCACTGATGAAGTCGAGGATCTCGTTTCAATAGGTGGTTGGAGGCAGTTATTGACAATTAGAGAGTCAGCCATCCGAGAATTAGCACTAGAGGTGCTATCATCATTCGAGTTTGATAGATCTTACGCGAACTTCGACAGTTTGGGTACCATTCAGTTTAGAGCACTTGGACACCACCATAGCTTGAGCGTCACCTCGGGCTCGCTCTACTTAGCTTGTATGAGGAGGCATTCACGCACACCGAGGAGTACACTCGCCATTCTGACCGACTACCCCTGGAGCCTTGACCCCCGAGAGAGCTTCAGAGTACTATGTGGTCGGGGTCAGACGAGCCGGGGGTGTCCAAGGGTACGTGCCTTTCCCGACCGCATACTGATATTTACATGCCATCATGAGTAGGTCGGTGAATGGTCGTGGTGATAGCACTGGTGTTCTGAGTCGGCAGAGCTTCTATACTAGTACTCGATGGTGCAGTGCGTACCAATTCACTTAGGACACATCATGGCAAAGTACATCAGACATCAGGGGCATTATGCTAGACTGGGAGATATCTTCTCGGGCCCCTACATTACGAGATTAGTGCTGAGCATGGGTCTCTTGGCTTCGATTCATGGGGCTTGAAAGACAAGTATACCTACCCCCCTGAGTTTAGAGATACTAAGATTGATGGGCATGGTCCGCAAAGTTTAGATAGGGGTTTATACTTTGGTACTACCAGCTCTAGAGGTAGCTGAGGATGAGGATGACCATGTTAAGGCTTCCCAGCCTGCCCCCGAGCCTCAGCCAGCACCTATGGAGACCGAGGCACCTCTGACGGCAGAGGACGCAACCCCCGTGCATATGTTTTCACCATCTCGAGCCCATGATCGCTTTGAGAGACTCGAGAATGCGGTGGGAGTGATACGGGCAGAGGTGGCTGAGGCTCGAGCAAAGATTGTCGAGATTAGGGTTACGTAGGTCACTCATTACATAGAGTTCATGGCACATTTCGACGTATTACAACAGATTTTAGAGCGAGACGTCGCCTCATCATTTGTCTTCCGTCCGAGGAATCCTCATGCTCCCTCGGCACCTCCAGCATCCCCATCACCTATTCTCGCACCACAGGATCCACCATGTACGTCTTCACCAGCAGTAACACCAGAGCGTGAGGGCGACACCGATACTTGACTTGACTTTATTTTACCTTTATGCAGTTTATTTTTAGACTTGTTCACTCAGAAAGAATTCTCCTTTTGAGTTTATTTTCATTTTGCATCTCGAGTTGTATTCCTTGCTTTATCTTTTATATACTCTGGTTGATTGTCTTTATTGAGCTTCACTGAACCCCTCGTGTATGCGGGCAGATGGTCTTGTCATCTTGGGAATTGAGACTTTGTCATGGGTACGGCCAAGGTGCTTCGGCACTTGCTCGTGTGAGCTTCACAACCCGTCGGAACATTACTCCCAATGACTTAGCTCCATCAAACGTGACACTAGGAGTCAGGGGAGTATTGTTTTGATTTCTTCTACCACATATATTCTTCATTAATATATATATTTTTTTAGTGAGCTTGAATATGTACATTGGGGATAATGTACAAATTAAGTGTGTGTGGGGGAGTTTCATAGTGCACACATCCTTTTTATTGTTCTTGATTGATATACATGATCACATAGCCAATGGCGGTTCACCTTAGTTACAATGATTATATTCTTGAGTTTAGGAGAAATTTTAACATTGAATGTTTTCATGCTCTAGTTCTTGCTTGAATTTCTAGGAATTTTTACCCGATTTACACTCAGTGCACTACTCACTCTTTAAACTCTATTGGAAACTCATGTTCGATGTTAAAGGGACTAGTTATAGTTGTGTCTTGTGTTAAATTCTGAAAAAAAATTTTAAAAAAAGATGGAGAAAAGAAAAGAAAGAACAAAATAGTTTTATTGTTTAGTTGTGCTTGTTGTGTGGAAAGGAGCTACCACCTATGAAGTATGAAGCTACTCTCATAAGTCGGATACTAGATATGCCCTAATGAGAGAAAGAGCTATCTCATAGGATGAGTGAAAGCTACCACTCTGGTAGAAAAAGCTACCACCTCGAAAAGTATGAAAGTCACCTTAGCGGCCGCTTTGGAAAGGGCTACCTTAGAGGATGTGTGAAGCTACTACCATCTTTGAAATTGTTGTCACTTTTCTAGATAAATAAGTCCATTGTACTTAGAACTTTGAGGAGTATACCTTGGGTTGTTTTGAGTGAGTTCACACACGTACACGATTTTGGGTTTGTTGTCCTTTTTGATTTAAGTTTTTAGCTAGAGCTTTGTTTTTTTGTATTTAATGTTGAAATTTCCCTTACTTGTAGAATGCTCTCTCTGTACACTTTGGTGAACCTAAGGCCAAGCACTTCCAATATTTCCTTCATCTATGCACAGAATGTTTAATTTTTGCTTGAGGACAAGCAAAAGCTTAAGTGTGGGGGAGTTTGATAAGTGCTTGTGTGATATTAATGCGAAGCATTTTTTTCTTATGCTGAGCATTACTCTTCTCGGGTTTTTTACACTAATATGTGTGCTTTTATGTTACTTTTGTGCAGGTAAGGTTGTGAGGCCGAGTATGAAGGAAAGAAGCCAATGTGGATCATAATGCACCCATTTTGGAGGAAATCTTGCTAAGGTTCAAACGCGAAGACATAGGTCGGGTGCGAGATGCTAGCGTGTGTGCCAACCTCCTCGTATTTGAGTTAGCACAACCATTTGGAGGGGCACAAGGGCAGTCACATAGAGAGCTAAAGTACTGTAGCTGCACTGTTCACAGCCGGCCGAGAAAACAGGAATTTAGAGAATCCACATGGCCGTGTGGAAATTCCACATGGGCGTGTGAAAAATCTACAGGCCCGCGTGGTCACCCGATTCCAGCCCTATTTACAGCCGATTCAGCCCTGATTTCAGCATTCTTTTCTCCATTTTTTCCCCAACTTGAGAGAGGGTTTCGGCTAGGGTTTTGAGAGGTATTGGATAAGGTTTTGTAGAGGTTCTACGGCTTCGACATCGTCATTCCTGAGGAAGAAGATTGGTATGAGAGCTTCCGTTGAGGCGTATCCTATACCGGACGAGGGAATCCTTGGACAACAAGTAGACAACTTTCCACAATACCATCGAGGGGGTTTCCATTTGCATTCATTGCTTTTACATTCTATTTCTTTGATTGTACTTAGCTCCATGGAGAGCTAAACTCCTAGTGGGTACTTGGGTATTTGTGAACCCTATGATGTATTTGTTTCATTGAATTTCTTTATTATGCTTTCAATTAATTGATGTTTGTTGTGAGTTCCAACCTTGAATGCTTGTTTGTATGAACATTTCCCCTAGAGTGACACTAGGGTTGAGAGTTCTTGTTGGTAACCTTGTCAGTGAGTGATACACCATGAGCGTTAGACAAAGCTAGGTTGGAGAGGGTTGAGAGGGTGAGTCGGGAGGTACAGGAGCGTCTCTTTTCCTCTCCGACGTGATAAATTCTACCTCCATTCCTCGAGTTCTTTGCGCCCATTATAGAGTGAATGGTCTAAGGGATGAACTTCCGTTGGGGCTTAGTTTCATGTGCAACGAAGTGAAGGGTTGAGGTGATCTTAATATGTAGGGCTTAATTGTGGTTAGGGACCTTCCACCTGGATCAAAGAATTAGGTCTATATTTAGGAAGAGATTTATCACTTGGAATCCCTAGAGCTCATTGCAATTCTATTCGAGTGCGAGGTTGAGAGGTTATCTAATCTCTCCTCCGGGACATGTATAGAGTTAGACATAGTTGACCTTAGATTTGGGATTATGTATTCAAGGATTTCCACGACTCACCATTGCATTGATTAGGAAGCATAATAGAGGGTTCTTGTATTTGAAGCGATTGTCCTAGGCGGAGAATTATCCGAGTACCCCATATTTATTGATTGCCTTACCTGCTCCTTTACCCATGCTCTCTTACTTGTTGTGTTTTTACTTTTGAGAATTGAATCATTTTCACACTTATCACTACTGATCTTTCACATAGCTAGGAAGCGGATTAAGTGTTTTTATGCCCTATTCCCTGTGGATTCGATACCCGCTCATCCGGGATTATTACTTCGACAAACCCGTGTACTTGCGGGATATATGCAAGGGGACCTTGTCAAAGAGCTACCCTCTCGAAAGTGTGAAAGCCATCTTAGCGGCCGCTTTGGATAGGGCTACTTTAGAGGATGTGTGAAGCTACTACTATCTCTTTGTTTAGTTGTGTTTTGTAGATGAATAAGTACCTTATACTTAGTACTTTAAGTAGTATACTTTGGGTTTACTTGAGTGATTTTGCACCCACTTACACGATTTCGGATTTGTCATCCTTTTTTATTTGAGTTTTTAGCTAGGCCATTGATTTTTTCATATTTAGTGTTGAAATTTTTCTTACTTGTAGAATGCTTCCCTTACATGCTTTGGTGAACCTAAGGCCAAGCACTTTCAATTTTTTCTTCTTCTATATTTCAATGTTTTATTTTTGTTTGAGGACAAGCAAAAGCTTAAGTGTGGGAAGTTTTATAAGTGCTTATGTGTTAAGAATGCGAAGTATTCTTTCATTACGATGGGCATTACTTTTATTAGATTTCAGCGCTAATACATGTGTATTTGTGTTACTCTCGTTCATGTAGAGTTGTGAAGTCAAATATGAAATCTTGGAATGAACAAATGCGAAGACACAAGTTGTGCTCGAAGATACGTGAATATGTGCCAACCTCCATGCATTCAAGCAATTATAATGATTTGGAGGGGCACAAAGGCAGTCATACTTGCGTATTCCAACTTGTGCAATGATAGCAAGATCTTCACCAATGAGGCCTTTTATTGAAGAAACGACATAATTTACGGCATAGACATGTGCCTGTTTATATTGCCTCGATAAAAGTGTGAATTTGGAAGTTTTTTGGCGGAATACTCTAGCAGGTACTATTGCGTATCATTGTAGCAATTTACTGTAGCATTTATTGTTCACAGCCCGCAGAAATCGAATTCCAGAGAATCCACAAGGGCGTGGGGAAATTACTGATGCCTGTGTGGATGCCTAATTCCAGCCTTATTTAAGCCACGATTTAGCCCGATTTCAGCATCCTACTTTCCGTCTTTTCTCCATCTTTTGATAGGCTGGTGGCTAGGGTTTAGAGGGCTTTGGCAAGGCTTTTGTAGTGGTTCTATAGCTTCGACACCACTTTTCTCTTGGAAGATAGTTATTGGGAGAGCTTTCATCGGCACCGATCCGGCGAGGTGTGCCCCAGGCTTGACAAGGGGACCTTTTTAGAGGACGAGACTACTCCACAAGACCATCGACACGACCACCAAGGGGGTTTTCTTATGGATGACATGTTTTTACTTTCGATTTCATTACTGATTGCATCTTGCTCGATGGAAAGCTAAACCCCCTAATGTGTACTATGACTTGTAAACCCTAGGATATTATTGTTTCATTGACCTTTTATTATGCTTTTCTTAATTAATGTCTTTAGTTGAGTTCTAATCTTGAATACATTTTGAATGATTTCTCCCTTAGAGTGACACTAGGATTGAGAGTCCACCTTGGTAGCCTTTGTGGATGAGTGACACACCATGAGGGTTAAATAATGCCAGATTGCAGAGGGTTGAGAGGGTGAGTCGAGATGTAGCGGAGCGTACCTTTTTCCTCTGGTGTTATTTATCCTTCCTCAATGTTGCTAGAGTTCTTTGCGGTCACAATAGAGTGAAGTGGTAAGAGAGGAACTCCGCTGGGGCCTAGTTGCGCGAGCAATAGAGTGAAGCGTTAAAGTAATCCTTAGTATCTTGGGCTTAATTGTGACTAGGGGTCTTTCTTCTGGACCAAAGGGTTAGATCTATATATAAGAATAGGGTATATCACTTGGAATCCGTAGAGCTTCTTACAATTGTACACAGTGTGAGTTGTTGAGACTGAGCGATTTCTCCACCGAGGCATAGTGTAAAGTTAGTCACGATTGATATTAGGTTTGGGACCGTGTATTTTAGGATCTCCATGACTCATTAAACATCAGTTAGGAGACATAATAGTTGGTCTTGCACTTGAAACAAGAGTCCTAGGGGGAGTAATGTTCGAGTGCCCCACTTTCTATCAATTGCCTTTCCTCTCATTTTATCGTGCCTCCCTTTCTTATTTCTTTTAGTTCTTTTCACATCAATTTTATTCGCACTATCATTGATTCATCTTCATCATAGTTAACTAGCAATCTTGGTGTTTCTGATCACTATTCCCTATGGATACGATACCCCACTCACCTGGGAATTTAATAGTTTGACAAACCACTGCACTTGCCGGTAACACGCAAGGTGCGTTGTCAAGAGTTCTGATTGAAAAATATGAGACATTCCGAAAAGAAAACATACGGTAAGGATTTTGATTCAGATTCTAAAAATAGAAGACATTAAGAAAAGAAATCATTGGATTAGAGCGTTGATTCAAAAATAGGAGAACTTACAAATAGAAAACATTGGATTAGGCTTTCGATTAAAAAATGGGAGACATTCCTAAAAGAAAATATAGAATTAGGGTTATTATTGAAAAATAAAAAAAGAGAGACATTCTGAAAGTAAGACATATGATTGGAGTTTCGATTCAAAACCAAAAAATAGAAGGCATTACAAAAGGAAAATATAAAATTAGGGTTTTGGTTCAAAAATAGCAAATATTCAGAATAGGAAACATAGGATCAGAGTTTTGATTAAAAACCGAAAAAAAAGTAAACATTCCGAAAAGGAAAAAAATATTATTAGCATTTTAATTCAAAACCAAAAAATATGAGACATTTCAAAAAGAAAATATAGGATTAGTGTTTTGTTTCATAACTTGAAAACATCCTGAGATGAAATAATTTGAGTACGTTTTTAATTGAAAACCAAAATTTAGGTGACATTCCTAAAAGAAAACGTAGGATTGGGGTCTTAGTTGAGAAATAGGAGACACATCAGAAAAAAAAAAATTGGATTAGGGCTTAGATTAAAAATAGGTGACATTCAAAAAGAACAGCAAAGGATTAAAGTTTTCATTGAAAACTAAAAAAAATAGGAGACATTCCAAAAAGAAAATATAGGATTAGGTTGGCATTCAAACATAGGAGACATTCTGATTAGAAAACATAGGATTAGCATTTTGATTATAAAATAGGAGACATTCGAAAAATAAAACATAAGATTAGGGTTTTGATCGAAAACTGATTAAGAGGAGACATTTCAAAAAAAAACATAGAATTAGTGTTTTAATTGAAAAATAAGAGACATTGCGAAAATTAAACATAGAATTAGTGATTGAAAAATAAGAGACGTTGCAAAAAGAAAACATAGGATGAAAAAATGGGGGACATTTGCAAAAGAAAACAAAGGATTAGATTTTTTATTCAAAAACAACAGACATTCTCAAAAGAAAATATAGTATTAGGGTTTTGATTTAAAAATAGCAGACCTTCCGAAATATAGTATTGGGGTTTTGATTTAAATATAGTATTAGGATTAAATGTTTTATTCAAAAATAGAATCCATTGCCAATAAAAAACATAGGATTGGGGTTATGATTTAAAATAGGAGACATTACTATAAGAAAACATATGATTATTGTTTTGATTCAAAAATAGTAGTCATTCCAGAAAAACAAGCAAAGGATTAGGGTTCTTATTGAAAAATATGAGACGTATCGAAAAGAAAATATGGGATTAATTTTTTTATGTAAAGAAAACATAGGTTAGGTTTTTTATTTTAAAATAGCAGGTATTGTGAAAAGAAAGCAAATGATTTGGTTTTTTATTCCAAAATTGGAGCCATTTCTAATAGAAAATATAGGATTAGTGTTTTGAGTGTAAAATAGGAGACATTATTTTAAGAAAACATAGGATTATTCTACATTAAGAAAAAAAACATAGGATAAGGGTTTTGATTAAAAAATAGGAAACATTACTATAAGAAAACGTAGGACAAGTTTTTTGAATCAAAATAGTAGACATTCCCAAAAGAAAAAAAAAGAAGATTAGGGTTTTGATTATAAAATAGGAGGCATTCCAAAAACAAACTTAGTGTTAGGCTTTTGATTAAAAAAATAAGAGACATTTTGAAAAGATAACATAAGGTTATTGTTTTGATTCTAAAATAGTAGACATTCCCATAAGAAAATATAATATTATGTTTTTGATTCAAAATGAGGAGGCAATCTGAGAAGAAATAATAGGATTATCTTTTTGATTGAAAAACAAAATTTAGGTGACATTCCAAAAAGAAAACATAGGATTAGGGTTTTAGTTGAATATAGGAGACATGTCAAAAAGAAAACATAGGCTTAGAGTTTTGATTAAAAATATGAGACATTAAGAACAAAAAAACATAGGAATCTTTTTTTGAATAAAAGATAGCATACATTCCAGAGATTAGGGTTTTGATTTCAAAATAGGAGGCAATGGAAAATAAACTTGGATTAGGGTTTTGACTAAAAAATATGAGACATTACGAAAAAAAAATATAGAATTGTTGTTTTGATTAAATAATAGAAGACATAAGCAAATGAAAAATAAGATTAGGGTTTTTGTTTAAAAATATGAGGCATTCCAAACGGAAATATAGGATTAGGATTTTTATTCAAAAATAGGAGCCACTATGAAGAGAAAATATAGAATTAGGGTTTTGTTTGAGAAAATGTGACATTTCGAAAATTAAACATAGGATTGAGATGTTGAATGAAAAATACTAGACATTACTATAAAAAAAATAGGATTAGGGTTTTAATTTAACAAAGAAAAATAGGGAAAAATATAGGATTAGTGTTTTGATTCAAAAGTAATTGATATTTCAAAAAGAAAACATAAGATTAGGGTTTTGATCAAAAAATAAGAGGCATTCTTAAAAGAAAACATAAGATTATCATTTTTTATTAAAAAATAGCAGACAAGTCCAAAAGAAAAGATAAGATTCTAGTTTTGATTGAAAGATAGGATTAGTAATGTTTTCTTTTGGAAATGTCTCTAAAAATATGAAACATTTCAAAAACAAAACATTTGATTTGGATTAGGGTTTTTATTGAAAAATAGGTTACATTACTATAAGAAATCATAAGATTATGGGTTTGATTTAAAAATAGTAGACATTCCAAAAAAAACATGGGATTATGGTTATGGTTGAAAAATATGAGATATTTACAAAAGAAAACATAGGATTATAGTTTTGAATGAAAAATAGGAGACATTATTATAAGAAAACATGGGATTAGGGTTTTGAAAGAAAAATAAGATACATTAATATAGGAAAACATAGGATTTGGGTTTGAATTAAACATAGAAGATATTCAGAAAAGAAAAGAAAGGATTAGGCTTTTAATTGTAAAATATGAGACATGTCAAAAAAAAACATAGGATTAGTGTGTTGATTGAAAAAATAGGAGACATTACAGCAAGAAAACATAAGATTATGATTTTGATTAAAAAATAGTAGACATTCCCAAAAGAATAGAAAGGATTAGGGTTCTGATTGAACAAATAGGATTTGGGTTTTGATTCAAAAATATGAGACATTACTATAAGAAAACATAGGATTTGGGTTTTGATTCAAAAATAACAAACATTCTTTAAAAAAAAGAAAGGATTATATTTTGATTGAAAAATAGAAGACATTACCAAAACAAATCATAGGTTAGGGCTTTGATTCAAAACTAATAAATAGGATACGTTAAGAAAAAAAAACATAGGATTTTGTTTTTGATTGAAAGATAGGAGACTTTCCAAAAAAAAAACATAGGATTAGAGATTTCAATGAAAAATATGAGACATTCTGAAAAAAAATAAACAATAATTGTTTTGATTCAAAAGTATCTGACATTTCAAAAAGAAAAACATTTGATTAGGATTTTCTAAAAATAGCATGCCTTCCCAAAATAAAACATAGGATTAGGCCATTTTTAAAATTAAAACCTACTAGTAATAAAACCTATTACTTTTGTTTTTTCGAATGTCTCATTTAATCAAAGCCCAAATCATATTTTTGTTTTGAATGAGCCCCACTTTCTTAATCAAAAACATTTGATCTCGATGTTTTCATTCGATTGCCTCCTCTTTTTTGATTTTGGTAACATCTTCTATTTTATCGCTTTGAATCGAAATGGCAAAACATTCCCAAAGATAAATATAAGATTAGGGGTTTTAATTTAAAAATATGGATCTATTCCAAAAGAAAATATAGGACTAGAGTTATGATTGAAAATATGAGACGCTACCAAAAGAAAACAAAGGATTATTATAAGAGACATTCTCAAAAGAAAACAAAAGATTAGTGTTTTTATTATACGAGAGAGATAACTATAAAAACTTACGATTAGGGTTTTGAATGATAAATGCACATTATGTAAAAAGAACAAAGGATATGGGTTTTTGATTCCATAGGACCCATTTAAAAACTATCATTTCATAAAGACTCAATATTTCGAAACAAAACATATTATTAGGGTTTTCAATCCTATGTTTTTGAATTAAAAACCTATGATTGTTTTGGAATGCAAAAACAAAACATAGGATTATGGTTTTGATTCAAAAATAGTAGACATTTGTAAAACCCTACTAAAAAATGTTTTCGGAATGTTTCATCAATAAAAACAGACATATCTAACAAAGAAACAGATTGCATAATCAGAATCTGCAAAACGCTGATTGAAAACCATTAGACGTTAACGTCAGAAACATAGGATTAGGATATTTGAATAAAAATATGAGGCATTACTAAAAAAACTTAAGATTAGTGTTTTGATTGAAAAATATAAGACATTCCAAAAATAAAACATAGTATTATGAATTTTAATCAAAAATAGTAGACATTCCAAAAAGAAAAAGTAGGATGAGGATTTTGATTGAAAAATAAGAGACATTGCAATAAGGAAACAAGGCATTTAGGTTTAAATTCAAAACCAAATAAAAGTGGATGTTTCCAATAGGAAACATAGGTTTATGATTTTGATTAAAAAATAATAGACATCTGAAAAAGAAACCACAATATCAAGGTTTTATTTAAAAAATAGCAGACATTCTAAAAGAAAAAGAAGCGATTGAGTGACCAAATGAGTGCATCCGAAAAGGACACAAATGATTAGGGGATTATAGTTTTGATTCAAACAATAAAATAACGGATATGAGAAAACATAGTGATTAGGGTTTTGGATTGAAAGATAGGAGCCATTACAGTAAACATAGGATTAGTCATTAAAAATGTTAGCATTGTGAGAAGAAAAGATAGGATTAGGGTTATTGAATGTCTGCTATTTTTGAATCAAAACCTTAATAGGAATGTATCCCTAATTTTCAATATCCTAATCCCATGTTTTTCTTTCCGAATATCTCTGATTTTCAATCAAAAGCCCCAGCATATGTTGTTTTTGGAATGTCTTCTATTTTTCAATCAAAAACTCTAATCCTATAGTTTTCTTTGAAATGTCTCATATATTTTTAGTCAAAAAACCAAATCATATGTTTTGAAAAATATGAGACATTTCCAAAAGAAAACATTACTAATCATGTCTCTCAATCAAAACCCGAATCTTATGTTTTCGTTTCAAAATGTCCTATATATTTCAATATAAACCCTAATTATTTCTTTTTCTTCCTCGGAATGTTCCATATTTGAAACAAAACCCTAATCCCATGTTTTTCTTTGTAGCAATGTCTCATAATTTTCGATTAAAACCCTCTATCTTGATGTTTTTCTTTTGGGAATATCTCGTATTTTATAATTATAATACGTATGTTTTCGTATTGTTTTCACATTTTTGATCAAAACATTCATCCTATGTTTTCTTTTCGAAATGCATCCTATTTTCAATCAAAACCGTAACCTTATGTTTTCTTTTTGGAATGTCTCTTATTTTTTAATCAAATCCCTAATCCTATGTTCTTTTTATGGAAATGAACCTTTTTTTTTTTTGTTTTTAATCAAAATCCAAATTGTATGTTTTCTTATTATATTATCTCCTGTTTTTCAATTAAAATCATAATTCTATGTTTTCTTTTCGAAATGTCTCTTATTTTTTAATCAAAACCCATATCCTATAATTTTGATTTAAAAGTTTAGGACATTATGAAATGAAAAAATAAGATTAGCGTTTTGATTAACAAATATAAGACAAAATGAGACATTATAGAAACAATAGTGGAAATTCTCCAATTGAATATCAGACATTCAAAAATAGGAGGCATTCCGAAATGAAAATATATGTTAGGATTTTGATTCAAAACTGATAAATAAAAGATATTAACAAAAGAACACATATTTGTCAAGTTTTGTTTGCAAATTATGATACACTCTAGAAAGAAAACATAGGAACATAGTTAGGATTCAAATATAGTAGGCATTCCAGAAAGAAAACATAGTTTAGGGTTTTGATTCCAAACTGATAAATTAGAGATATTAACAAAAGAAAACATATTTTTCATGTTTTGTTTGCAAATTATGTTACATTCTAGAAAGAAAACATAGGACTATGGTTAGGATTCAAATAGAGTAGGCATTCTGATAAGAAAACATAGGATTAGGGTTTTGATTGGAAAATAATGGACATTACTATAAGAAAACATAAGAATTATGTTTTGATTAAAAAATGGTAGACATTATGAAAAGAAAATATAGGATTAGGGTTTCGATTGAAATGTAAAAGTTATTCTGTAAAGAAAACATAAGATACATTCCTAAAAGAAAACATAGGATGAGGGTTTTCAATGAATAATCGGAGACATTACAAAAAGAAAACATGGGATTAGACTTTGTATTCAAACATAGTAGCCATTCCGAAAAGAAAATAAAGGATTAGTGTTTTGATTAAAAATAGGAGACATTACTATAAAAAATATAAGATTAGGGTTTTGATTGAAAAATAGGAGACATTAATATAAGAAAATATAGGATTAGGATTTTGAATAAAAATAAAACACCTTACTATAATAAAACATAGGATTAGGGTTTTGATTAAAAAATAGTAGATAGTCCAAAAAGAAAACATAGGATTAGTGCTTTGATTGAAAAATATGAGACATTCTAAAAGAAAATATTATGATTAGGTGTTTGATTGAAAATTAGGATACATTACTATAAGAAAACATGGGATTAGGGTTTCTATTTCAAAATAGTAGACATTCAGATAAGAAAGCATAGGATTAGGGGTTTTCAAGAAAAATATGAGACGTTTCGAAAAGAAAACATAGGATTTTGGTTTTGATTAAAAAAGAGGAGACATTACTATAAGAAAATGTAATATTAGGATTTTGCTTCAAAAATAACCGATATTCCAAAAAAAAAACATAGGATTAGGGTTTTGTATCAAAAATAGGCGCCAATCTGAACGGAAAAAAATAGAATTGAGATATTTTTTGGAAAAGATCATATATTACTAAATGAAAACAAAGGATTAATATTTTGATTAAAAAATAGGAGATATTCTTAAAAAAAATATACGATTCTTGTTTGAATTAAAAAAAGCAAACATTGAGAAGAACAACTTAAGATTAGTATTTTGATTAAAAAATTGTAGACATTCTAAAAAAGAAAACACAAGATTAGTGTTTTGATTGAAAAATAGGAGACATTACTATAAGAAAACATCATATTAGGGTTTTGACTCAAAAATACTAGACATTTGTAAAAGTAAAGAAAGGATTAAGGTTCTAATGAAAAAATATGAGACATTCCGAAGAGAAAACAAGTGATTAGGGTTTTATTCAAAACTGAAAAATAGAAGACATTCAAAAAAAAACATAGGATTCTAGTTTTGATTGAAAAATATGAGACATTGCTATAAGAAAACATATTATTACAGTTTTGATTAAAAAATAGAAGACATTCATAAAAGAAAATGTAGGATTAGGGTTTTGATTACAAAAATATGAGACATTTGAAAAATAAAACATAGGATTAGGGTTTTGATTAAAAAATATGAGACATCACTATAAGAAAACATAGTATTAGAGTTTTGAATGAAAAATAGGAGACCTTACTATAACAAAACATTGGATTATGGTTTTGATTCGAAAATAGAAGACATACCGAAAAGAAAAAAAGGATTAGATTTTTTTATTGAGTCAAAACCAATAAATAGGAGACATTAAGAAAGAAAACATAGGATTCATGTTTTGATTGAAATATAGGAGACATTGCGAAAAGAAAATACACAATTAAAGTTTTGATTCAAATATTGTAGGCATTTCAAAAAACAAAAAAAAAAACATAGGATGAGGGTTTTCATTGAAAAATAAAAGACATTACTATAACAAAAATGAGATTAAAGTTTTTATTGAAAAATATGAGGCATTATTATATTAAAAATATTGGGTTAGGGTTTTGATTCAAAAATAGTAGACAATCCAAAAGGAAAATATAGGATTAGGGTTTTGAGTGAAAAATAGTAGACATTACTATAATAAAACATAGGTTTAAGGTTTTCAATGAAAAATAGAAGGCATTACTATAAGAAAACATAGCATTAGGGTTTTGATAAAAAAAATAGTAGACTTTCTGAAAAGAAAATATGGGATTAGCTTTTTTATTCAAAAATAGCAGATATACCCAAAAGGAAAATATAGAATTAGGGTTTTGATTCAAAATAGCGACCATTGTCAAAAAAATAGGAATAGTGTTTTGATTGAAAAATATGAGAAATTACGAAAACAAAACATTGGTTTATTGTTTTGATTCAACAATAGCAGACATTCCTAAAAACAACGTAAGATTAGGTTCATGATTAAAAAAAGGAGACATTTAAAAAAAAAAACATAGATTATGGTTTTGATTGTTGTTTTGATTCATAAATTGCAAGCATTGACAAAAGAAAATAAATGACTAGTGATAAGTGCTTGTGTGATATGAATGCGAAGCATTCTTTCCTTATGTTGAGCATTACTTTTCTCAGGTTTTACATTAATATGTGTGTTTTTATGTTACTTTTATGCAAGTATGGTTGTGAGGCTGAGTATGAAGGAAATAAGCCAATGTGGATAATAATGCACCTATTTTTGGAGGAGATCTTGCTAAGGTTCAAAGCGAAGACATAAGACAGTGTGAGATGCTAGAGTGTGTGCCAACCTCCTCGCATTCGAGTGAGCACATCCATTTGGAGGGCACAAAAGGCGATCACACTCAAGCATTCCGTCTTATGCATATAAGAAAAAAGGAGCTCCACCAACATATATATCATTGAAGAAGCAAGTGATTCACGACGTGAACGTGTGCCCATTTGCGTTACCCCCGATAAAAAGTATGGAATTGGGAAGTTATTCAGTCGAGGCCCCGAGCGGAGAAATGTAGCAAATCTGTAGCAAAGACCGCATGTCACAGTAATGCGCAGAAATCGAGAAATAGAGAATCCACATGGTCATGTGGAAATTATCACGCTCCGTGTGGAAATTCCATACAGGCGCCAGTATCCACGCCCTGTGAGTTGCCCGATTCCGCCCTATTTAAAAGCCGATTCAGTCCCCGATTTTTGGTATTCTTTTCTCCATCTTTTTCCCAACTGGAGAGGGCTTGGCTAGGGTTTTGTGGGGTAGTGGCCATGGTTTTGGAGAGGTTCTACAGCTTTGACATCAGTCATTCGAGGAAGAAGGTTGGTAGGGGAGCTTCGGTCGAGGCGTATCCTTCACCGGACGAGGGAATCCTTGGATGACAGTAGAGGACTCTCCGCAAGACCATCGACCACGACCATCGAGGGGCTTTCTTTATGGATTCATTGCTTTTACATTCAATTTCTTTTGATTGTACTTAGCTCCATGGAGAGCTAAACCCCTAGTGGGTACTTGGGGTGATTGTGAACCCTAGGATGTATTCGTTTCTTTGAACTTCTTTATTATGCTTTCAATAAATTGATGTTTATTGTGAGTTCCAACCTTAGAATGCTTGATTGTATGAACATTTCCCCTAGAGTGACACTAGGATTGAGAGTTCTTATTGGTAACCTTGTGAGTGAGTGACACACCACAGGCGTTAGACAAAAACTAGGTTGGAGAGGGGTTGAGAGGGTGAGCCAAGAGGGCATGGGAGGCGTTCCCATTTCCCTCCGGCGTGATAGATTCTACCTCGCTTTCTGGAGTTCTTTGCGGCCATAATAGAGTGAATGGTCTAAAGGGATGAACCTCACTGGGGCCTAGTTGCGAAGTGCAATGGAGTAAAAGCGTTGAGGTGATCTTAGTATCCAGGGGCTTAATTTTTGGCTAGGGAACCTTCGCTCGGACCAAAGGGTTAGGTCTATAATTAGGAAGCGATTTATCACTTGAAATCCCTAGAGCTCATTGCAACTTTATTCGAGTCACGAGGTTGAGAGGTTATTTAATCTCTCCTCCGGGACATGAATAGAGTTAGACATAGTTGACCTTAGATTTGGGACTATGTATGTAAGGATTTCCACGACTCCCCATTGCATTGATTAGGAAGCATAATAGAGAGTTCTTGCACTTGAAACGATTTTCCTAGGTGTGAAGCATCATCCCGAGTACCCCATCTTTATCGATCGCCTTTGCCTCCTCCTTACTTTTTGCTCTCTTACTTGTTGCTTTTAATTGTTGAGAATTGAATCATTATCAAACTTATCATTGTTGATACTCCACATAGCTAAGAATCGAATTAAGTGTCTTTACTCCCTACTCCGTGTGGATTCGACCCGCTCACCGGGATTATTACTGACAAACCCGTGCACTTGCGGGATATACGCAAGGGGATCTTGTCAACTAATATTTTGATTCAAAAATAGAATTATTGTTTTGATTCAAAAATATGAATCAAAACATAGCTAGAGATCCCAAAGCAAAAGATAGGATTATTGTTTTGATTCAAAAAAATGAGACATTCAAAAAAACAAAAAAAAGGATTAAGGTTTGATTCAAAACTAATAAATAGGACACATTTCGAAAAACAAACTTAGGATAATGGTTTTGATTAAAAAATAGCAGATATTGCAAGATAAAATAAAAATGTCTAGATTTTAGATTGTAAAATAGGAGACATTCATATAAGAAAACATAGGATTAGGGCTTTGATTGAAAAATAAAAAACATTGCCAAAAACGATTAGCGTTTTGATTAAAAAATACCAGACATTTCAGAAAGAAAACATAGAATTATGATTTTGATTTAAAAATAATAGACATTACTATAAGAAAATATAGGATTAAGATTTTGAATGAAAAATTGGAAACCTTATAGTAAGAAAACATAGGATTTACGTTTTGATTCAAAAATTGTAGACATTACGAAATGAAAAGAAAGGATAAGATTTTTTATTGTAGAATACAAGATATTCTGAAAAGAAAACATATTTTAGGGTTTTGAATGAAAATTAACAAATAGGAGACATTAAGAAAAGTAAACATAGGCTCAGGATTTGGCTAAAAGATTAGAGACATTTTGACATAGGATTATAGTTTAGATTGAAAAATAGGAGACATTACAATAAGAAAACATATGATTAGGATTTTGAATGAAAAGGAGGAGACATTAGTATAAGAAAACACATGATTACTATTTTGATTAAAAAATAATAGATATTCTCAAAAAAAAAAACATAGGATTAGGGTTTTGAGTGAAACATAGGAGACACTACTATAAGAAAACATAGTAGTAGGGTCTTGATTAAAAACTGAAAAAATAGTGGACACTCCCAAAAGAAAACATAGAATTAGGGTTTGCATTAAAAAATAGGAGTCATTTTAGAAAGGAAACATTAGATTAGTGTTTTGATTAAAAAATTAAAAGTATGAGACATTACAAAAATTAAACATAGGATTATTATTTTGATTCACAAATAGAATGCATTAGATTTGGGTTTGAATTAAATTATAGTAGGCATTCCTAAAAGAAAACAAAGGATTAGGATTTTGATTGAAAAGTACGAGACATTACTATAAGAAAACATAGGATTAGTGTTTTCACTCAAAAATAGTAGACATTCCGAAAGAAAAACATAGGATTAGTGTTTTAATTGAAATAAAGTATTCATTCCAAAAAGAAAACATAGGATTCGTTTTGATTGAAAAATATGAGAAATTTCGAAAGTAAAACATAGGATTAGGTTTTTTGAATAAAATGTAGTAAACATTCCGAAAAGAAAACATATGATTAGTGTTTTGATTGAAAAATATAAGTCCTTATGCAAAAAAAACCATAGGACTATTGTTTTGACTAAAAAATAACAGACATTACGAAAAGAAAACATAAGATTAGGGTTTTGATTGAAAAATATGAGACATTCCTAAAAGAAAATATAGGATTAGGATTTTGATTGTAAAATATGGGACATTAGATATATATAGGATTAATGTTTTTGATTGAAAAATATAAGGCATCCTTAAAAGAAAATATAGGATTATTGTTTTGATTAGAAACAAAAAAATAAGGAACATTTCTTTAAAAAGCATACGGATATTGTTTTTCATTAAAAAAATAGCGAGATATTCCCAAAAGAAAACATAAGATTAGGGTTTCAATTAAAAAATAGGAGGCATTCCAAAAATAAAACATAGGATTAGGATTTTAATAAAAATAGGAGGCATTACGAAAAAAAACATAGGAGACACTACAAAAATAAAACATTCGGTTATCAATTTTGAATCAAAAAAATCCGTAACATATATTTTTCATTTCAAAACATATAAAGCAGGGAGACATTAAGAAAAAAATAAAAGGATTCGAGTTTTTTGCAAAAATAGGAGACATTACGTGAAGAAAACATTGGATTACGATTTTTCGATTAAAAATATAGCAACCATTACGAAAAACAAAACATCGGATTAGGGTTTTTATTGAAAAAAATATGAATCAATCGAAAAATAAAACATATGGTTAGGGTTTTGAATAAAAAATAGTATACATTCCTAAAAATAAACCATAGAATTAGGGTTTTGATTAAAAACAAGAGACATCACTTTAAGAAAATTAAGGATTACAGTTTTGATTAAAAACTAAAAATAGGGGGGCATTTCAAGAATAAATTATAGGATTAGAGTCTTGACTTAAAAATAGGAGACATTCCGAGAAGGCAAGATAGGATTACTATTTTATATCAAAAATAGCAAACATTCCGAAAAGACAAGAATGGATTAGGTTTTTTTGATTGAAAAAAATAAATTTCATTCTGAAAAAACATAGGTTAGGGTTTTTGATTCAAAAAGCTGATAAATAGGGAGACATTTCAAAAGGAAAAACATAGGATTAGCATTTTTCATTCAAATATAGTAGGCATTCTGAAAAAGAAAAAAACATAGGATTAGTGTTTTCGATTGAAAAAAATAGGAGACATTACTGACAAAAAAACATAGGATTAAAAGTTTTTGATTCAAAAAAATAGTAGAGATTGCGAAAAAGAAAAATAAAGGATTACGGGTTTTGTTTCAAAAACCGAGTTTGAGAGAAATAAAAGAATGGATTAGGATTTTGATAAAAAAAAATAGGATTCATTTTGAAAAGAAAACATAGATTACAATTTCGATTCAAAATTGATAAATTGGAGACATGCCTAAAAGAAAATGTAAGATTAGAGTTTTATTCAAATATAGTTGCCATTCCGAAAAGAAAACATAGGATTAGGTTTTCGATTGAAAAATAGAAGCCATTACCATAAGAAAACATAGGATTAGTATTTTGACTCAAAAAATATTTGACATTCTTTAAAAAAACATAGTAGACATTCGGAAAATAAAACATAGGATTAGGGTTTTGGTTGAAAAATATGAGACATTTTAAGAAGGAAACATATGATTAGTGTTTTGATTAAAAAAAATGAAAAATAGAAGACATTTACCAAAAAAACATAAAATTCAAGTTTTGATTGAAAGATAGAATTAGTAATGATTTCTTTTTGAAATGTCTCCTTTTCTTAAAAAAATATGAGACATTTTCGAAAAAGAAACAATAGGATTATAGTTTTAATTAAAAACTGAAAAAAATAGTTGACATTTCTAAAAAGAAAAACATATTGTTATTGTGTTGATTCCAAAAAAAGAGACATTTCAAAAAGAAAAAAAAAAGATTAGGGTTTTGTTTCAAAAACTAAAAAAATTGGACACATTCCAAAAAAGAAAAATAGGATTTGGTTTTTGATACAAAAATAACGAGACATTCCGAAAAAGAAAATCTTAGTATTAGTGTTTTTCATTGAAATATAGTTTCCATTCGAAAAAAGGACATATAGGATTAGTGGTTTGATTGAAAAAAATATGAGACATTCCGAAAAAATAAAACATAGGATTAAGGTTTTGAATAAAAATAGTAGATATTCTGAAAAGGAAAAACATACAATTAGGGATTCGAATGAAAAATAGGAGACATTACTATAAGCAAAAAAAGGATTATTATTTTTATTAAAAGCCAAAAAATAGGTGACATTTCAAAAAAAGAAAAACATAGTATTAGAGTTTTTGATTAAAAAATAGCAGACATTCGGAGAAGACAAGATAGGATTAGTACTTTGTTTCAAAAATAGCAAACATTCTGAAAAGACAAGAAAGGATTAGGTTTTTGTTTGAAAAATAGTTGTCATTAAAAAAGACATAGGTTAGGTGATGCACTCTCCTCAAGTATACGGGTCACACACAAGTAATATAGTGGTACCCTGTGAGGTTTAGGGTTGTCGAACCACGGGGATTAGACTTAAGTACTCACTCTTCTTCCGATGTCTGGTGAAACAAGAATTAGATTAGTTTAAACAATAAAAACAAACAAAAAAAGAGAGAACAGTTAGAGATAAAGGATGGATTAAGAACAAGGTTTTCACCAACAGGAGAGCAATGCCCCGGGATGATTCTTATGAGTTATAGCATGCTAATTTGCTTCTAAAGCCTACCAGGTATATTCTAAAGTTCAAGTGTCTTTTCACAAACAATGTTACATCTATGGTTCTCAAGTACACCAATTTTTGCCAAGATAACTATGCATTTCAAACACATCAAGTATTGTAATCACACAAGAAATCACAACTATGGCCATCCATACACCGAGTTTTACCAAGGCAACTGTACATAATCCAACACATCAAGTTATGCAACACAACATTAAACACATGAATCTAAAAGAACTCTGTAGACATTAAAAACAAGTAGTCAAATCATACAAAGCATCATAGTTCACATCCTAGGGCACCATGGACAGTTAGCCGCTCATGGCCGAGTACAACATGGAAAAAAAAGATAAAGAGCTAAAGGAAGAAGACAAGACTCCCTCCTTCCCAAGATGGTCTTCCTAATTGAGCTCCGATATGCTAACCCCACTTTCTTCGTACCTCCAACTCATCCTTGATCCACTTAGAATGTGTGGTGAAGACTGATCTTCGCTCTCATCAAAGTTCTCCTGGTAGAGAGAAGAGTCCCCAACCAAAGATGAGAGTGAAACCCTAGAATCTGGAGTTAAAAAGTGCAGTCTCGGGGTCAACACGGGCAAAGCATAGTCACGCTTCAACCATACTTCTTAGGTTGGGCTTTTGACTGAATCGGTTAAGCGCTCGCTTGCATTTTCTAATGGGAGGGAGCACGATCGATCGTGGACCTTGTTTTCAATTGGGCACGATGGTGCTAGGAGCAAGCGAAGTGTGCATCCCCTATTAAGTAGAAATTGCCTTAGACCTTTAACATTCAGTGGGAAGAACACACTCGTGCCCTGACCTTGTTCGGCCTAAGAGCACTCTCCTACTTGAGTTTTCGCTGGGCACTCCTCTAGGTAGAGATAATCATTGGGATAGAGCACGATCGTGCCCTACCTATTTTCTTCGCTCGTTTTATCTCCAAATAAACTCCAAACTGCTTTGAACCCCAAAATCCTGGACATGGGACAACTAAACCCAGAATAGCACCTAATATACACAAAATTATGCTAAATAACAAGTAAAATAATGAATTGAGGGTAAAAAAATATGATATGAAATGCACTCATCAAATACCTGTACACTTGAATGTTTGCTTGTCCTCAAGTAATCTCACATCACTCATTAAGGCAAACGATGAGTGCAATACTTCTGATCTCAAGAGAATGGCAAATTCTCAAGTATAGGGGAGACCATGAGGGTTAGTCCAACAATAATGCACAATAAAAAGCTACACTTTTACTTTAAAGACCTCATGCGTGTGTGAAAACCCTAAATTGAGTGTCCCAAAGTCCGCGGGAATTAACCTATGCTATTTGACCATTATTCCAATTAAACACAGTGGGTAGTAGCTTTATACGCCCTAGAGTTAGCCTTCTTCCCAGGTAGGTCATCTGATGTACACTTGTAATGCCCAAAAGTGGACTACTGAAGAGTGGCTTTCACTCTTCTAAGGTGATAGTTCTTTTGATCATCTTTTTAAACATAAAATTTCAAAATTGACTGTTAGGGCATCCCAATTAAGGAATCTGACTTCTAGTACATTTTTTTATTTTTAAAAGAACTCAGAAAACTAAGCTTGGTCCAAAGCGAAAAGTTATCATCATAGAACAGGTGGCTCCACAATTATGTCAAAGTGATGAGATCTTAGGTCTTTTGAGTGAAAGAGAGTCTACATTTTGGCTCCGTTTAAATCACTAACAGACATGTTCCCCTAAGTTTAAGAATTTCCGACAAAGTAATCATAGATCATCATTAGCAAAGCTTTCGACCATAAAAGCAAGCATGCAATCCTCCCCCACACTTGAATGCTACATTGTCATAAATGTAGAAATGTATGTCAAGTACATAAAATTTGAGAACAACACAACAAAATTGAATTGAAATGGCTTTCCTGAACACAGAGAGTGATGATGCCACTCTCGACATGTGCGTTATCCAACTCTAAGAAACCACACAATCCCTAAGATGAGTGTAGAGACACAAGTGAAGCACAAGTAAATCAAAATGACATATAATATAATAAAGAATAAAAACATCAAAATATAAAAGCAAAGCAAAAAGTAAGCAAACCAAAATGTAACAAGGGACTCCTCTTGCTAACTGACAACAAAAGATAGAAATAAGAACACAAGAATAGAAACAGGACAAAGGACTGGTGCTGTGGCGGTCAAAAAGGTGCGCTCTTAGGCTGAGAGTCATTCTAGAAGAAGTAGAGCAGGCTTGAGAACCCAAATCAGATGTAACAACTCCAATATGATGTGTGGGTCGCACAAGAGAAATCGGCTCAAGAAATAGCGGTGCGCCTAAATGCTCAGCAATACGTGTCACGCTCCTCTACACCCACCTGAATGCTTCTTAAGAACAGGTAACCTGGTATGGGTGACTAGAGGGGACGTGAGGTGATGAATGTGATCTCTGACGTGTAGTGGTAGTGTGTGGTAAAGAGGAAATAACAGCATCACCAGCAGGGGCAATACCAGTAGTAGAAGTCGAGGATGGATCAGTGTGCTGCCTGACTTGGTACTCTGCCCCGTTGCGGTCTGAACATGTTGTAACATCCCCACTGATCTCATGTCTCAAGAGTCATAGATATAATGGTGTCAACTATCCTCATCCTATTGGTCCCTTCTAGAATGTCTAGGCGTCTGACTAGATGCGTGATGTAGGGGCCAACGAAGAGAATGCATTGCGGGGGTTGGTCCCCTGATGAGAGATGGAAACAGCGACCCCGTAACCCAAATATAGATGAAATCCATCAACCATGCTCAGTAGAAAGCCAAAGTCACAGCGAGTGATGACTCTACTACTATTGCCGTGTCCTATCAAAGTGTGGCTAAGGAATGGATATACTGGACCGTAGGGGTGCGGAGGGTGGTGGCCTTGGTTTGATAAGGGTCATAGGCAGGAGCAGTGCTCAATAGCCTCCAGGCATCCTCAAGCGATTCCCCAGTCACCCGGGAGATCAATAGTGCATCATACTTGGGAGTTTGAGTGAACTCCACATCTTAAAACCCCAGTCAGATGGAGAAGTTATTGAGACAAATCCTCTACATCATGTCATACACTTGGAACTGAATGGAATCGGCGTGATAGAATGAAACTGTCCCCTGAGATAATTCAAAAGTGGGCAACACCTCAAATGACAGCTTGTTCGTATGTGTTGTAGGTAATTTGGAAAAGCTACCACCATGCTCTGGCACTTAACAATTACTGAAACTCTGCCTCTAGACCAACCTCACGAACAACATCCCAATCAATCTCTTTTGACTCACCAAACCAGCGATGAGAGAATTGTTCATAGCGCTCCTAGTGCACCAGAGTATAGAAAGTAGGCACGTAGTCAGTGCTAGGAGTGGGTGCCTCAGTTCTATGCTTCTTGGAGATAATCTACTTCTTAGGCATGATCTGCAAAGGACAATACACACAATTAATACAAAGAGGCCATGGAAACAGGAGGAACACGATCGTACAAATTGCACTCAAACCGTGCTCGATTCAAGATGTATAATCATGCATCAGGCGGCCATCTTCCCAAATGAGCCCTCACTGGTCTCACAAGAAAACTCAATGATTTCGAAGACAAAATGAAACTCAAGCGGGGTTGAAACAAGCGCTAAATCAAGATGATGGACAATGGCAACACCAAATCATAACAACAAAATCAAATGGTAGCTTACCAAGATCAACGGAGAATGTATGAAAAATAGTGATCAAATGTGACAAAATCTGTTAAGAACCAAAGTAGAACTAGAAAAAATTTATAGGGAAAGAGAAGAAGGTTAAAAGGCGAGACATGGAGTTGAAGGGCGTGACTGGTGGCTAGGTTTTGAAATGGAAGGGTGGAAGCCGAATGGTCATGACTGAGTACGCACAGAGCACATATGTGCCATGTGCATCATGGTACCAGGGGTAAGCACGATCGTGCTTAGGGCGTGTCCCTGTCACTGATTATCTCAGGAGAATTCCCCAAAGTCTCAAGGGGTAAGACATGATTATGTAAAGCGCACGATGACAATGCTGGCCTTTTTTGTAAGCACGTGCCAACCCCATGCTTACCTGGAATATTTCAAAAACTAGAACTAGTGAAAACCAATAGGATAAGCAAGGGTGTGCTCTGCCCGTGCTTGGCCTGAGAAATTAAAAGGTCAAGGGTTTTCCTTCTCTATAACAAACGATATGAACACACGAGAATGAACAAGATAAAACAAACTAACTGAACAACTTCAAAAATAAACTGAAAGACCCAAGTTAAGTAAACCACAGCAATAAATGACAAAACTAAACAACTTGGGTTGCCTCCAAAGAAGCTCTTATTTAATGTCACTAGCTTGACGTACCAGTTCTGTGCTCAAGGAGGTTCGTGAAATCAAGACCTCTCAGAACCACCTGAAAAACAACTATGTGAATAGGCCAATAAAGAATTAATCAAACTGATCTCACTGAAAATCCACAAATTTGAGTAGTTGGAAGTGTCTGGAATAGGTGGTGAGATGGGCTTTTTCTTTCTCTTAGTGATCACATTTCTTCACCATTTCTTTGCACATGAGATTTTTGTCTTTGTTGATTCCGATGGTACAGAAACTTCGACGGATACCAACTCTAGGCAATAAGATTCTTCCATCACTTCCTCCCCCGCTTCATCACCAAAATGATCATCTTCTAATAGCTAAGAAATTTCATCTTTTAAGAAGGTATTCTGCACATATTCAAAAATAACTCCATTAATAACATCTACACAATAACAAGTATCGTCAAAATCGATAGTGTGCCTCATAGAATCTCAGAGTTTGGAAACAACTTCCACTTCTCCATCTCAGAGTGTCATTTGACAATCCTTAACATCAATGAGAGCCTTTGAGGTTGCTAAAAATGGCTTTCCAAGAATTATTGGTACCTCAACCATGTCATCAACATAGGGAATGATGACATCCGCTAGAAAAATAAACTTGTCCACTTTAACCAAAACATCTTCAATTATCCCTCTTGGTTGCCTAATGGACCTATTGGCTAATTGTAGAGTCATAACGGTGGGTTTTGGTTCTCTAAGCCCAAGTTTTTGGAAATTTTACAGGGCATGACGTTGATGCTTACACCAAGATCAGCAAGAGCTTTCTCATTTTACTAACCCTCATATTATGCAAGGAATATTGAATTCTCTAGTCACTAAGTGTCACTGAAGGCACTTCCTCCAATTTCCTTTTCTTTGTAAGCAATTCTGTTAAAAATTAAGCATATCTCGGCATTTGTGCAAGAGCTTGTACAAATGCCTATTAATGTGTAGGGTCTTGAACATGTCGAGGAATTTCTTATACTGCTCTTCCTGTTGATCCTTCTTTACCTTCACAAGGTAAGGGAGTTTTGGTTGATAAGCTGGTAGTGTACTCTTCTCAATATTCTATTCCAGTGCTTTCTCGTTCACAACAGACGAGGCCTCAATGTCAACAATGATAGCTGGCTCAACCTTCTTTATCTCAGGCTGTTTCTCGACAGAGGTTGGGAGTTGCTTTCCACTACACAATAAAATACCTTTTAAGGATTCCTTCGGGTTGACTTTGGTGTTGCTAGGGAGTGACCCTAGAAGCCTCTCCTCAATCAGTTTGGACATCTGAGCCATGTGGTGTTCTAGATTTCTCATACTAGCATTAGTGTTCCTTTTCATTTCTTCATGATTCAAGAAGCGACTTTCAGTGCTCTTGATGAATTAGCCCAATAATCCAGTAAGTTCATTAATTAAATTTGAGGATTATGAGGATGACAGTTATTGTGTACTCTATTAAGGAGGTCTATTTTGTTTTTGTGTCCCCTGTCCCTGTCCTGGTTGCTACATGAGAAATTTGGGTGATTTCTCCATCCTGCATTATACTTATTGTTGTATGGGTTGTTTTGATACCGATGGTTATGCCCAACAAAATTGACTTGTTCCAACTTACTAGTACCCATATCTATAGAGCCACTAGGTTCACATGGAGGTCCCCAACTTTCACTAGAAGATCCAGCCACTGTGCTAAACGACTGCAATGAATCCAACGTCTTTGTAATAGCTTCAACATGTTCGCCTAAAGTGGTGACTGACATCTCTTAGGTAAATTCCAGCTGCCTTCGCCAGCTTACTCCTCTCAGAACTCCACTGATAGCCATTGTTTTCCATCTCTTCGATCAATGTATATGCCGCGCTTGGCTTCTTGTTACACAACAAACCCCCTGAGGCTGCATCAAGCATTTGTTTAGTAGAATTGTTCAGTCCATTGTAAAAGATTGGGATCCACATCCATTCCACTATTTTGTTGTGGGCACTTCCTCAACATTTCCTTGTATCTTTCCCAAGTGTCATATAAGGACTCCAATTCTAATTGAACAAAGGATGAAATATCACTCCCCATCTTAGTGATTTTTGTCGGGGAAAGATCTTGCGATGAATTTTTTTGAAACTTTCTTCCATGTTGTCAAATGTCTTTTTTTTGGGAATGTCTGCTATTTTTGAAATAAAAAAATAATTCTATGTTTTCTTTTTGTATTGTCTCATATTTTTCAATCCAAACTCTGATAGTATGTTTACTTTTCGGAGTGGCACCTGTTTTTGAATCAAACCCCTAATTATATGTTGTCTTTAGGGAATGTCTTCTATTGTTGAATCAAGACCCTAATCCTATGTTTTCTTTTGGAAATGTTTACTAGTTTTTAATTTTTAATCAATACCGTAATGCTATGATTTATTATTGCAATGTCTCATATTTTTAATCAAAACTCTAATGCTTTTTTTGAATCAAAATATTAATCCTTTGTTTTCTTTTTTGAATGTCTCATTTTTTTAATCAAAACCCTAATCCTTTTGTTTTTTTCTTCGTAATGTCTCCTATTTATCTATTTTGAATTGAAACCTGAATCCTTTGTTATCTTATAGCGCAATGTCTCCTATTTTTCATTTTTGAAATAAAACCCTAATACATTGTTTTTCTTTTCAGAATGCCTCCTATTTTTAAATCAAAAACCTAACCCTTTTTTTTTTTGAAATGTCTACTATTTTTGAATCAAAACCCTAATTCTATGTTTTGTTCTACTAATGTCTCCTATTTTTTAATCAAAACTATAATCCTATGTTTTCTTTTTGGAGTGCCTCATTTTTTTAAATTAAAACCCAAATCCTATCTTTTATTATTGGGAATTTTTTTTAATTTTCAATCAAAATTTTAATCTTTTATTTTCTTCTCGGAATGTCTACTATTTTTGAATCAAACCCTAATCTTATGTTTTTCTTTTGGAATGTACGCTATTTTTTAATCAAAATTATAATTGTATTTTTTTCTTTTCGTAATGTCTCATAGTTTTTAATCAAACGCCGAATCCTAAGTTTTCTTTTTTAGAAAGCCTCCTTTTTTTTTAATCAAAACTCAAATCCTATGTTTTCTTTAAGGAATGACTCCTATTTTTGAATCAAAATCTGAATCATAAGTTTTATTTTGGGAATGCCTGCTATTTTTGAATCAAAATATTAATCATATTTTTCCTGTTCGTAATGTCTCATATTTTTTTAGCAAAAACCTAATCTTATGTTTTTTATTTTTGAATGCCTCATATTTTTCAGTCAATATCCTAACCTTTTGTTTCTCTTTTTTGGTAGCGGCTCCTATTTTTGAATCAGACCCTAATCCAATGTCTTCTTTAGGGAATGTCTGCAATTTTTGAATCAAAATCCAAAACCTATGTTTTGTGTTGGAAATGTCCCCTATTTCTCTATATTTATCTAGTTTTTCAAGCAAAACCCTTATACTATGTTTTCTTTTCGAAATGTCTCATATTTTTCAATCAAAACCCTAATCGTATGATTTCTTTTCGGAATGTATACTACTTTTGAATAAAAATCCTAAGCCAATGTTTTCTTTTCAAATGTCTACTATTTTTGATGAAAACCATAATCGTTTGTTTTTTTTAAAGGTCTCGTATTTTTTAATGAAAATCCTAATCCTATGTTTTCTTTTCGGAATGTCTACTATTTTTGAAACAAAACCCTAACCCCATTTTTTCTTATAGTAATGTCTCAATTTTTTTCATTCAAACATCTAATCCTATGTTTTCTTATAGTAGTGTCTTCTATTATTCAATCAAAGACCTAACCCTATGTTTTCTTATACAAATGTCTCTTATTTGTAAGTCAAAAACCAAATCCTTTCTTCTCTTTTTGGAATGCATGCTGTTTTTTAATCAAAACCCTAATTCTATGTTTTTTCGAAATGTGTCTATTTTTTAGTTTTGAATAAAAACCCTAATCCTTTGTTTTCTTTTCGGAATGTCTGATTTTTTTAATCAAAACCCTAATCCTATCTTTTGTTTTAGGAATCTCTACCTACATTTTCTTTTCATAATGCCTCCTACTTTCGAATAAAAATCCAAATCCTTTTGTCTTCTTTTCAGAATGCCTACCATTTTTTAATCTAAACAATAATTTTATGTTTTCTTTTTGGAATGTCTATTATGTTTTAGTTAAAACAATAATCGTGTGTTTTCTTTTCATCATGTCTCATGTTTTTTTAATCGAAAGAATAATCCTAGATTTCTTTTCGAAATATTTCTTATTTTTTGATCAAGACTATAATCTTATCTTTTTTTGGGAATGTCAACTTTTTTTTTAATAAAAACATTAATCCTATATTTGCTTTTCATAGTGTCTAATGTTTTTCAATCAAAATCCTAAGCCAATAATTTCTTTTTGGGATGGAACCTATTTTTGAATGAAAGCCCTAATCCTATGGAATGTCCCGCTATTTTTTTAATAAAAAATCCAATCATATGTTTTCTTTTGGGAATGTCTTTTATTTTTGAATAAAAACAATAATCCCATGTTTTTGAATTAAAACTCTATGTTTTCTTTTGGGAATGTCTCCTATTTTTTAATTAAAAACTCTATTCCCATGTTTTCTTTTCTAAATGTGTGCTATTTTTTATTCAAAACCCTAATCCTATTTTTTCTTATTTTCATTTAGGAATGTCACCCAAATTTCAATTTTTAATAAAAAAACCTAATCCTATTTTTTCTTAACGAAATGTCTTGTAATTCTGAATTAAAATCCTAATCCTATGTTTTTTTTGGGAATGCCTAATTTTTTTTATCACAACCCAAATCATGTGTTTTCATATCGCGATGTCTGTTATTTTTGAATCAAAACAATAATCAAAACCCTAATCCTATGCTGCTTTTTCGGAATGTCCACTATTTTCTAATCAAAACTATAATACGACATTTTTTATAGTTATGTTCCCTATTTTAAAATCAAAACCCTAATCCTTTGTTTCTTTTCCGAATGCCTACTATATTTGAATCAAAACCCTAATCTTATATTTTCTTTTTGAAATATTTGTTATTTTTCATTCAAAAACCTAATCCTTTATTTTATTTTCAGAATGTCTGCTATTTTTTAAACAAACCCCTAATCTTATGTTTTCTTTTTCTAATGTGTCCTATATTTTGAATTAAAACCCTAATTATTTGTTTTCTTTTTGGAATGTCTCATTTTTTTAACGAAAACCCTAATCCTATGCTTTGTTTTGGGAATGTTCTCTATTTTTGAATCAAAACCCTAATTGTATGTTTTTCATTCGGAATGACTACTATTTTTGAATAAAAATTCTAATCCTATGTTTTTTATTTCAAATGACTAATATTTTTTAATTAAAACCCTAGCCCTTTGTTTTTTTTTTCGCAATATCTCCTATTTATCAAAACACTAATTCTATGTTTTTTTAGAATGTCTCCTATTTATCAGATTTCAATTGAAACAATAATCCTATGTTTTATCTTTGGAATGTCTCCTATTTTTCAATCAAAGCTCTAATCCTATGTTTTCTTTTCAGAATGTCTCTTATTTTTTAATAGAAGACTAATCCTATGTTTTCTTTTTAGAATGTCACCTATTCTTTTGTTTTGAATGAACACCCTAATACTTTGCTGTCATTATGGAATGTCTCCTCTTTTTAAATCTAAACCCTAATCCTATGTTTTTTTCGATATGTTTTCTTTACGGAATGTCACCTAAATTTCGGTTTTCAATAAAAATCTAATCTTATTATCTCTTCTCCGAATGTCTTCTAGTTTTAAATCTAAATCCTAATCATATGTTTTTTTTATTCATCTGATTTTTTAATCAAAACCCTAATCTTATGTTAACTTTTGGAAATATCTATTTTTCTAATCTAAAAAATAATCCTATGTTTTTTCGTTTTGTAATATATCATACTTTTTAGTCAAAACCCTAATCCTATTTTTTTTTTCAGAGTGTCTATTATTTTTTAATTAAACCCATCCTATATTTTCTTATAGTAATGTCTCCAATCTTTCAATCAAAACCCTAATCATATGTTTCCTTTTCACAATGCATGCTATATTTCAATAAAAACCCTAATCCTATGTTTTCATTAGGAATGTCCCCTATTTTCCGAACAAAACCCGAATCTTATGTTTTCTTTTCTTAATGTCCCATATTTAACAATTTTGAATCAAAACACTAACCTATAATTTCTTTTCAGAATGTCTCCTATTTTTTAAATCAAAAAAATAATCCTTTCTCTTCTTTTCGTAATGTTTGCTATTTTTGAATCAAAACACAAATTCTATGTTTTTTTTTGGGAATGTGTCCTATTTTTCAATATTAAATAAAGACCCTAATCTTTTACTTTTTACTCGGGATGTCACATTTTTTTTAATCAAACCCCTAATCCTATCTTTTGTTTTGGGAATCTATGCTTATTTTTAATCAAAAGTTTATCGTATGTTTTCTTTTTGTAATGCCTCCTATTTTTGAATCAAAACATTAGTCATACATTTTCTTTTGGGAATGGCAGCGATTTTTAATCCAAAATATAATCGTATCTTTTATTTTGGTAATTTCTCATATTTTTAAAGCAAAACCTTAATCACATTTTTTTTTTCTAAAATGCCTCCTTTTTTTAATCAAAACCCTAATTTTATGTTTTCTTTTAGGAATGTCAGCTATTTTTTAATCAAAACAATAATTCGATGTTTTCTTTTCATATTGTCTGATATTTTTCAATCAAACCCCTAATACTATTTTTTATTTTTGGAATGTCTGCTATTTTCGAATCAAAACTCCAATCCTATATTTTCTTTTTGAAATGGACCCTATATTTTGGTTTTTTATCAAGACCATAATCCTATGTTTTCTTTTAGTAATGTCTCCTACTCTTTAATTAAAACCATAATCTAATTTTTTTTTCGAAATGTCTCATATTTTAGAATCAAAACCCTAATCCTTTGTTTTTCTTTTCAGAATGTCTACTATTTTTGAAACAAAAACCAAATCATATGTTTTCTTATAGTGATATCCCCAATGTTTCATTCAAAATAATAATCCTACCTTTTCTTATATTAATGCCACCTATTTTCAATGAACACCCTAATCCTATTGTTTCTTATAGTAATGTCTCCTATCTTTCAATCAAAACCCTAATAAATTGTTATCTTTTAGCAATGCCTTCTATAGTTAAATCAAAATCCTTATCCTATGTTTTCATTTTGGAATGTCTCCTATCTTTCAATACAAACCCGAATCCTATGTTTTCTTTTCTTAATGTCTTCTATTTATCATTTATGAATCAAAACCATAACCTATGTTTTCTTTTCAGAATGTCTCCTATTTTTCAATAAAAACCTAATATTTTTAATTTCTTTTCCAAATGTCAGCTATTTTTAAATCAAAACCCTAATCCTATGTTTTCTTAGAGAAATGTCTCCTGCTTTTCAATCAAAGCCTAATCCTATGTTTTCTTTTCAGAATGTGTACTATTTTTTCTATCAAAACTCTAAATCTTTTCTTTTTGTTCGGAATGTCTCCTATCTTTCAATAAAAACCCAAATCTTATGTTTTCTTTTATTAATGTCTCCTATTTATTAGTTTTGAATCAAAACGCTAACCTAATTCTATGTTTTGTTTTCGGAATGTCTCCTTTTTTTATTGAAACCCCTAATCCTATGTTTTCTTTTGGAAATGTGCCCTATTTTAGGTTTTTAACCAAAACCCAAATCCTATGTTTTATTATAGTAAATGCCACCTATTTTTTAATCAAAATCCTAATCCTATATTTTCTATTGGAAATGTCTCATATTTTTCAATCAACACCCTAATCCTATGTTTTCTTTTTGGAATACTTACTATTTTTTAATCAAAACAATAATTATATTTTTTTTCTTATAGTTTAGTCTCGTATTTTTCAGTAAAAACCCTAATCCTATATTTTCTTATAATAATGTCTCCTATTTTTAAATAAAAACCTTAATTCTATTTTTTCTTATATTAATATCTCCTATTTTTCAATCAGACACTAATCCTATTTTTTGTTCTGAATGTCTACTATATTTGAATCAAAATCCTAATCCTATGTTTTCTTTTCGGAATATCTTCTTCCTTTCAATCAAAACCCGAATCCTATCTTTTCCCTTCTTAATGTCTCCTATTTATTAGTTTTATATCAAAACCCTGACCTAAGTTTTTTTTACGGAGTGTCTCTTATTTTTCAGTCAAAAACATAGCCCTATTGTTTCATCTAGAATGTCTATTATTTTTTAATCAAAACCCTAATACTATGTTTTCTTATAGTAATGTCTCCTATTTTCATTCAAAACCTTAATCTTTTGTTTTCCTATAGTAATGTCCCTTATTTTTCAATGAAAACCTAATCCTATGTTTTCTTTTTAGAGTACCTACTATATTTGAATCAAAACACTAATCCCATGGTTTTTTTCTGAATGACTCTTATTTTTCTAACCAAATCAATAATTATATGTTTTCTTATTGGAATGTCTCATTTTTTTTATTAAAAACCTCAATCCTATATTTTGTTTTTTATATGTGCCCTATTTTTAGATTTTTAATCAAAACCCAAATACTACATTTTATTATAGTAATGTCTCCTATTTTTTAATCAAAACCCTAATCCTATATTTTCTATTCAAAATATCTAATATTTTTCAATCAAAACTATAATCCTATATTTTCTTTTTCAAATGCCTATTATTTTTTAATCAAAACTCTAATCCTATTTTTTTTATTCAAAATCCTAATCCTATGTTTTTGTTTCTGAATGGCTCTTATTTTTGAATAAAAAACCTAATCCTTTCTTTTCTTTTTGGAATGTCTGTTATTTTTGAATCAAAACTCTAATCATATGTTTTTTCTTTCGAAAATGTCCCCTATTTTTCAGTTTTTAATCAAAATCCTAATCCTATGTTTTTTTATAGTATTGTCTTTTATTTTTCGATCAAAACCCTAATCCTATTTTTTTAAGAATATCTCCTATTTTTGAATTAAAACCTTAATAATATGTTTTTTTTGGCAATGTCTCCTATTTATCGTGTTTTAATCAAAACTCTAATCTCATGTTTTATTTTTGGAATTTCTCCTATTTTTCAATCAAAACTCTAATCTTATATTTTATTTTTGGAATTTCTCCTATTTTTCAATCAAAACTCTAATCCTATGTTTTCTATTTTTTGAATCAAAACCATAATCTTATATTTTCTTTTGGGGGTGTCCTCTAATTTTGAATCAAAACCTTAATCATATGTCTTCTTCTTGAAATGCCTACAATATTTTAATCAAAACCCTATTATTATTTCTTCTTTTTGTAATGTCTCCTATCTTTCAATCAAAACCCAAATCCTATATTTTCTTTTCATAATGTGTCCTATTTTTTAGTTTTGAATCAAAACCCTAGTCCTTTATTTTCTTTTAGGAATGTCTCATTTTTCTGAATCAAAACCCTAGTCCTATCTTTTGTTTTATGAATGTCACCTATCTCTATATCAAAACCATCATCCTATGTTTTATTTTCGGAATGTGTCCTATTTTTCTGTTTTGAATCAAACCCTAATTGTTTTTTTCGTTTCATAGTATCTCTTTATTATTTAATCAAAACCCTAATCTTATGTTTCCTTTTCTGAAAGCCTAGTCTTTTTGAATCAAAACCCTAATCCTATGCTTTCTTATAGTATTGTATCCTATTTTTCAATCCAAACCTTAATTCTATGATTTCCTTTTGTAATGTCTATTAGTTTTGAATCAAAACCCTAATACCATGTTTTCTTATAGTAATGCCACTTATTTTTCTATCAAAACATTAATCTTATGTTTTCTTTTGGGAATGTCTAATCTTTTTAAATAAATTTATTAATTGTATGTTTTCTTTTCTCAATGTCTCATATTTTTTTACTCAAAATCCTAATCTTAATTTGTTTTTGGAATGCCTCATATTTTTTAATCAAAACCTTAATCCTATATTTTCTTTTTGGAATGCCGCCTATTGTTGAATCAAAAACTAATCTTATGTTTTCTATTGTGAATGAGTGCTATTTTTGAATGAAAAACAATTTTATGTTCTCTTTTCTTAATGTCTCATATTTTTTTAATAAAAACCATAATCTAAGTTTTTTTTTCGAATTCCTCCTATTTGTTAATAAAAACTGTAATCACATGTTTTCTTTTTGAAATGTCTCAATTTTTCAATCAAAACCATAATCATATGTTTTCTTTTTGGAATGTCTAATATTTTTTAATCAAAACCATAATCTAATTTTTTTCCTATAGTAATATCTCCCATTTTTCATTCAAAACACTAATCCTTTGTTATCTTATAGTAGTGTCACCCATTTTTCATTCAAAACCCTAATCCTATGCTTTGTTATGATAATGTCTCTTATCATTCAATCAAGACCATATTGCAATGTTTTCCAATAGTAATATCTCCTATTTTTCAATAAAAAAATTAATCCTATGTTTTCTTCTCGGAATATCTATTATATTTGAATCAAAGCCCTAATCTTATAGGATCACGGTTTTCATTAAAAGATATGAGACATTTTGAAAAGAAAACATGGGATTGTTATTTTGATTCAAAAATAGTAGATATTCCCCAAAAAAACAACATAAGATTATGGTTTTGATTAAAAAATAGGAGGCATTCTTACAAAAAACTAAGGATTAGGGTTTTGATTAAAAAATATTGGACATTATGAAAAGAAAACATACGTTTATTGTTTAGATTGAAAGATAACATGCATTCCCAAAATAAAACATAGGATTAGGGTTTTGATGCAAAAATAGTAGACATCCCCAAAAGAAAACATAAGATTAGCTTTTTGATTAAAAAATGATAAATAGGAAACATTAAAAAAAGAAAAAATCAGATTCGGTTTTTGTTTGCAAAATAGTAGACTTTCCGAAAAGAAAATATAAGATTAGGTTTTTGATTCAAAACAAAAAAATATGCTACATTTCGAAAAGAAAATAAAGGATTAGGGGTTTGATTAAAAAATTGTAGACATTCCCACAAAAAAAAAAGGATTAGGAGTTTGATTCAAAAATAGGAGCCATTAAGAAAAGAAAACAAGGGATTTAGGTTTTTAATTGAAAGTTAGGCAACATTGTGGCATTCCGAAAAGAAAAGATACTATTACGGTTTTGATTGAAAAATAGAAGACATTACTATAAAAAATTATAGGATTATGGTTTTAATTCAAAAATAGGAGGCATTCCAAAAAAAACTTGTGATTTGGGTTTTGATAGAAAAATATGAGACATTCCCAAAAGAAAACATAGTATTATTGTTTTGATTATATTAGACATTAGGAAAAAAGAAAAACATAGGATTTGGGTTTTGATTTGAAAAGATATGTGACATTACAAAAAGAAAAACATAGGATTAGGGTTTTGATTAAAAATTGGTAGACAATACTAAATCCTACTTTTTCGCTTAAAAACATAAGATTAAGGTTTCTAATTTTTATGAGACATTCCATAGAGGATTAGAGTGAGATTGAAAAATATGTGACTTTTCCATTAAGAAAAACATATAATAATTGTTTTGATTCAAATATGAAAATATAGGGAGGCATTCAGAAAATAAAACATATGATTTGAGGTTTGATTCAAAAATAAGAGACATTACGAATAAAAAAATATTGGATTAGGGTTTTGATTGAAAAATAGTAGACATTATGAAAATAAAACAAAAATATAGGATTTAGTTTTCCATTATAAATAGAAATTTAGCTGCCATACGAAAAAGAAAACATAGAATTATTGTTTTAGTTGAAAAATAGGAGACATATTGCGATGAAAACATATGATTAGGGTTTTGATAAAAATATTAGACATTACCAAAAGAAAATATAGGATTATTGTTTTGAATCAAAACTACCAAGCATTCCAAAAAAAAACATAAGATTAGGGTTTTGATTAAAAAGTACGAGGCATTCTAGAAAAAAAACTTAGGATTAGTGTTTTGATTAGAAAATATGAGACACTATGAAAAGAAAGAAAACAATTATTGTCTTTAATTAAAAAGAAAGCATCAAATTAAGGTTTTGATGAAAAACTCGGAGGCATACTAAAAAGAGAACATAGTGTAAGGATTTTTATTCAAAAATAAGAGACATTACGAAAAGAAAACATTAGATTAGATATTCCCAAAATAAACATAATATTAGTGTTTTTAAAGAAAAAAATATGAGACATTTTGAAAGGAAAAAATAGGATTAGGATTTTTATTGAAAAATATGAGAAATTATTTTTAAGAAAAACATAGGATTGCAGCTTTTGATTAAAAAGCCCTAAAAATAGGGGACATTTCTAAAATAAAAACATTGGATTAGGATTTTGATTCAAAATAGCAGACATTTCCGAAAAACAAACAAAGGATTAGAGTTTTGATTTTTAAAAAAAGGAGGCATTCCGAAAAGAAAACATAGTATTAGGATTTTTATTCAAAAATTTGCGCTCATTCCCAAAACAAAACATAAGATTAATGTTTTTATTGAAAAGTTTGAGACATTTTCTAAATGAAAACGTAGGATTCATGTTTCGATTGAAAGATAAGAGGCCATAGCCAATGTACATGACCAGTGATATGGTTACGATCGTTCTTGAAAAGAGCTTGGTGTATTTCAAGATAGATCACAAGTGTTGTGGTGTGACAACCTCGAGTGCAACCTATCTCACTACCAACACAATGTTTCACACTGCATCGAAGCACATCGAAGTCGATTTCCACTTGGTTCATGAACAAGTGGCTCGGGAAAAGCAATGGAAGTTCATTTCATCACTTCAAAGGATCGGGTTTGCGGACAAATTTATCAAGCCACTGTCAAGAGCCTCCTTTGATGCAATTTATCGCAATCTCAACCTGAAGACCATGCTATGATTGACGGGGAATATTCGAAGTATTATTTCTAATTCATAATTTGTATAGCTATTCCTACGCTTGCGGTGACCGAGTCTTATGCACGGCATGGTGACCGCACCCACGACTATTAGGAAGTTATACTCTTGTAGCTCCACTAATCGTTCTCTCTTGGATCACCATCCATTGTACAACGTTCTCACAGCTAAGTATATAAAGATCATGATCCCAATTAGGATTGGTAGTGTTCGGCATCCGCTTCTTTTTTCAATGTCCCTATTGTGGTGATTGAGTGCATATTGGTGACATCTCAAAGTAGCCAACAGTTCCTCCATGAGTTAATAAAGATCAATTTAAGTTTAATAATTCAAAGAATCAAAGTGAAAATAATACTAAAAAGAATGATTAAAAAGAAAGGGGAAAATAGATATTCACAAGTATGAAGAAAATTAACAAACTAGATCATCGGAATCCAAACTCTCCTAAAAGTTGCCAGTCCCCGGCAACGGCGCTAAAAACATGATGCGTTGTTCGCAAGTGTGTGTGTCATGCATAAATAATACAGTGGTACCCCGAGAAGGGTAAGGTTGTCAAACCACAGGGACTGGACTTAAAGTACTAATTCTTCTTCTAATCTCTAGTTGGATAGAGATTGGGTTGGTTTAACGAAGTAAAATAAAACAAGTAAATTAAAGAATAGGTGGAATTATCAAGCGGACTGGGATCAAGAATTCAACCACCACAGAGCAATGCCCCAGGATGATTCCTATGAGTTGTAGTATGCTAACTTCCTTCTATTACCTACCAGATACATCCTACAGTTCTTGTGTGCTCTTAAAAGCAATGTCACGTCTATGGTTCTCAAATACACCAAGTTTTGCTAAGATAGCTGAGTTTTCATACACATCGAGTTTTACAATCACACAAGGCAACTACAACTATGGAAACTCACACACCATGTTTTATTTAAGCAACTATGCAAATCAAACACATCAAGTTATGCAATACAAGATTTAACACAAGAAACTAGTAGAACTCCGTAGACAATTAAAAGCGAGTATTCAAATTATATAGAGCATCATAGTTCATATCACAGGGCACCGTGGACGGTTAACCCCTCATGGATGGGTACAGCATGGAAGGAATATATAAAGGGCTAAGGAAAGAAGACATTACTCCCTCTTTCTCAAGATAATCTTCCTAGTTGAGCTTCCTTAATGCTAACCCTACTTCCCTTGTGCCTTCTATTCGTCTTTCATCCCCTTAGATGGTGTGTTGACACTTGGGCATTACCCTCATCCAAGTTCTCTTGGTGGGGAAGAAAATCCCCAAACAAAGATTAGGCTGAAACCTTAGAAATATGGAGTTAAAAGGCTGATTTCAAGCTCAACACAGTCTAAGAATGGTTGTGCTTGGATTGTGTTTTTTGTTTAGATTTCTGAATGAATTAGCTTAGTGCTCACCTGTAAAATCAGGGAGAGAAGCACGATCGTGCTCCACTTGTGCTTTGCCTATGTACGACCGTGCCATGAGCATCCCGAGTGTGCTCCCCTTGATTGGTAGAAACTGTCTATAGACTGAGAAAATCAAGGGAAGGATCACGGCCATTTTGAGACCGTGCTTGGCTTGAAAGCACCTCCCCTACTTGAATTATCACTAGGTCATTTTTAGGCTGAAACAATCATGGGGCACAGCATGACCGTGCTCTTCCATGTGTAACTAGAGCACTAAGCAAAATCTTCATTCTTTGCTTGATTAATCCTCGATTTCACTCCAGATTTCTTTGAGGCCTTAAGTCCTGCACAAAGAACAAATATACCCGTAATGGCACCAAATAATCACAAAAGTATACTAAAGGGCAAGTAAAAGAATGAATTAAGGGTACATAAATACGATATGAAATGTACTCATCACTAGGGATTAGGGTTTTAATTAGAAGATAGTAGATATTCTAACAAGAAAAGAAAGTATTAGGATTTTGATTCAAAATTAGGAGACATTCTGAAATGAAAAACAAAAGATTAAGGTTTTGATTCAAAACTAAAAAATAGGACATTCTGAAAACAAAAAAGTAGACATTCTGAAAAGATAGAAGATATTCTGAAAAGAAAAAAAGTAGGATTCTAGAATAGATTAAAAAAAATATGAGGCATTTCGAAAAGAAAACAAAATATTAAGGTTTTGATTCAAAAATAGTAGACATTACTATAAAAAAAACATAGGATTATGGTTTTGAATGAAAATATGAGACATTATTATAGACAAACCTAGGATTATAGTTTTGATTCAAAAATAGTAGATATCCTAAAAAGAAAAGAAAGGATTAGGTTTTTGATTGAAATATAGGAGGCATTCTGAAAAGAAAACATAGGTTAGGATTTTGATTCAAAACAAATATATAGCAGACATTAAGAAAAGAATGCATAGGATTCGGGTTTTGATTTGAAAGATGGGAGATATTTGATAAGAGCTTGTGCGATATGAATGCGAAGCATTATTTCCTTATGTTGAGCATTACGTTTCTCGGGTTTTTACACTAATATGTGTATTTTTATGTTATTTTTATGCAGGTAGGGTTGTGAGGCCGAGTATGAAGGAAATAGGCCAATGTGGATCATAATGCACCAATTTTGGAGGACATCTTGCTAAGGTTCAAATGCAAAGACATAGGTCAGGTGTGAGATGCTAGAGTGTGTACCAACCTCCTCGTATTCGAGTGGGCACATCCATTTGGAGGGGCACAAAGGCAGTCACATTCAAGCATTCTGACTTATGCACAAAGAACAAGAGCTCCACTAATGTGTACACCATTGAAGAAGCAAGTGATCCACAACGTGAACGTGTGCCTGTTTGCGTTACCCCGATGAAAGTATGGAATTGGGAAGTTATTCAGATCGAAGATTGTAGCAGAGTAATGTAACAACACTGTTGCAATTACTGTATCGGCACTGTTCACAGCAGGCCGAGAAATCAGAGAGACAGAGAATCCACAAGGGCGTGTGGAAATTATCCACGCCCGTGTGGAAATTCCGCACGGGCGCGTGTACCGTCCACGCCCGTGGAGGTTCCCGATTCCAGCCATATTTAAAGCCGATTCAGGCCCGATTTTGGTATTCTTTTCTCCATCTTTTCCCCAACTTGCGAGAGGGCTTCGGCTAGGGTTTTGAGGTGTATTGGCCAAGGTTTTGGAGAGCTTCTATGGCTCCGACATCGTGATTCCATTAGGAAGAAGGTTGGTAGGAGAGCTTCAATCGAGGAGTATCCTATACCGGACAAAGGAATCCTTGGACGATGAGTAGAGGACTTTCCACAAGACCATCGACACGACTATCGAGGGGGTTTCTTTATGGATTCATTGCTTTAACATTCTATTTCTTTGATTGTACTTAGCGTTAGACAAAACTATGTTGGAGAGGGTTGAGAGGGTGAGTCGAGAGGTACATGAGCGTCCCCTTTCCCCTCCGACTTGATAGATTCTACCTCCGTTCCTCGAGTTCTTTGCGGCCATAATAGAGTGAATGGTCTAAGGGATGAACCTCCGCTGGGGCCTAGTTGCGTGTGCAATGGAGTGAAGCGTTGAGGTGATCTTAGTATATAGGGCTTAATTGTGGCTAGGGACATTCCGCCTGGACCAAAGGGTTAGGTCTAAATCCCTAGAGCTACCACCTATGAAGTATGAAGCTACTCTCATAAGTCGGATACACTAATCCTCTATTTTCTTTTCCTAATGTGTCCTAATTTTCAGTTTTGAATCAAAACCCTAGTCCTCTATATTTTTTATTATGCCTCATTTTTTTGAATCCTAACCCCAATTCTATCTTTATTTTGGTAATGTCTGCTAATTTTTAATCAAAACCGTAATCCGATTTGTTCTTTTCGGAATGTCTTATATTTTCCAATCTTTTATTTTTTGAATGTCTCATGTTTTTCTCTCACAACCCTAAGCCTATGTTTTTCCTTTCGGAATGCCTCCTATTTTTTAATCAAAACCGTAATCCTATGATTTCTTTTCAGATTGGCTGCTATCTTTCAATCAAAAACCTAATTGTATGTTTTCTTTTCAGAATGTATCCTATTTCATTTTTGAATGAAAACCCTGATTCTTTTTTTTCTTTTTAGAATATCTAATATTTTTTCAATCAAAACCAAAATTCTATGTTTTTTTCTCGGAATGTCTACTGTTTTTGAATCAAAATTTTAATCATACGTTTGCTTAGCATAATGTCTCCTATTTTTAATCAAAACCATAATCCTCTATTTTCTGTTCATAATGTCTACTATTTTTAACCAAACCAATAGTCCTATGTTTTCTTATAAAAATGTCTCCAATTTTTCAATCAAATCCCTAATCTTATGTTTTCGTTTGGGAATGTTTGCTATTTTTAAATCAAAATAATAATCGTAAGTTTTCTTTTCATAATGTCTCATATTTTTTAAACAAAACTTTAATCCTAATTTTTTTGGAATGCCTCCCATTTTTTAATCAAAAAACTAATCCTATTTCTTCTTTCTGGAATACCTTCTATTTTTGCATGAAAACATTAATTTAAATTTTTTTCCTTTGGTATTGTCTGCTATTTTTGAATGGAAATAATAATCGTATGTTTTGTTTTTGTGATGTCTCATATTTTTTAATCAAAACCGTAATATTTAGTTTTTTTTGGAATGCCTCCTATTTTTTAATCAAAACCCTAACCTTATGTTTTCTCTTGGGAATGTATGCTATTTTTTAATTAAAACAATAATCTTATGTTTTCTTTTCCAAATGCCTTGTATTTTTCATTCAAAGCACTAATCCTAGATTTTTTTAAGAATGGCTACAATTTTTAAACCAAAACGCTAATCCTACTTTTTCTTTTACTAATGTCTCATATTTTTAATTCAAAACCATAATCATATGTTTTCTTATATTAACGTCTCATATTTTTCAATCAAAACCCTATGCATATGTTTTCTTTTTGGAATACCTACTATATTTGAATCAAAGCCCTAATCCTATGTTTTCTTTTCGGAATGTTGCCTATCTTTAAATCAAAACCTGAATCCTATGATTTCTTTACATTAAATCAAACTCTAACCTATGTTTTCTTTTTAGAATATTTCCTATTTTTCAATCAAACACCTGATACTTTCATTTTGAATTTTCATTTCCGAATGTGTCCTACTTTTCAAATCTGAATCAAAACTCTAATACTTTGTTTTCTTTCGGGATGTCTCTTTTTTTGAATGAAAACCCTAAACCAATGTTTTCTTTTAGAAAATATAAGATTATTGTTTTAATTTAAAACCCAAAATTTTGATAGGAGACATTATCATAAGAAAACATAGGATAACTATTTTGAATCAAAACCCTAATTCTATGTTTTTGTTATAGCAATGACACATATTTTTCAAACAAAACATTAATTCTTTGTTTTCTTTTAGGAATGCGTAGTATTTAAAACAAAACACTAATCCTATATTTTCTTTTAGGAATGTCTCTCCTATTACTCAATGAAAATCCTAATGCAATGTTTTCTTTGTGGAATGCCTAATATAATTAAATCAAAACAATGTTTTTAGTTTGAATCAAAACCCTAATCCTACTTTTTTTTCATAATGTCTAATATTTTTCAATCAAGACCTTAATAATATGTTTTCTTATAGTAATGTTTCCTATTTTTTTAATCAAAACTCTAATCATAGGTTTCTTTTCGGAATGTGTCCTATTCCTGAGCTCTGAATCAAAACCCGTAATCGTTTTGTGGAATGTCCATGATTTTTAAATCAAAACTCTAATCCTATGTTTTCTTTTTAGAATATCTTCTGTTTTGCAAATAAAACTTGAATACTAGGTTCTCTTTTTCTAAATGTCTCTTATTTATCAGTTTTGAATCAAAACCCTAGACTATGTTTCCTTTTTGGTATGTCTCCTAGTTTTCAATAAAAAATTCAATCATTTGTTTTCCTTTTGGAATATCTGTAATTTTTAATCAAAAATACTAATCATATATTTTTTTTCGGAATGCATCCTATTTTTTCAGTTTTGAATCAAAACCCAAATCCTTTGTTTTTATTTTCCGGAATGGCTCATTTTTTGAATGAAGACCTAATCCTACATTTTCTTATAGTAATGTCTACTATTTTTCAATCAAAACCTAATCATATATTTTCTTTTCAAGACCTAATCCTACATTTTTGGAATGTCTGCTATTTTTTAATCAAAACCCTAATCATATGTTTTCTTTTCGGAATGTCTACTATTTTTTACCCAAAATGATAATCCTAAGCTTTCAATCAAAACCCTAATCCTATTTTTCAATCAAAACACTAATCTTTTTTTTTTTTGGAATGTCTCATTTTTTTAATTAAAACCCTAATCCTATATCTAAAAACACTAATTTTTTGTTTTCTTTTCGTAATGTCTCATATTTTTCAATCAAAACCAGAATGCTATGTTTTCTTTTATTAGTATCTCCTGTTTATCAGTTACAAACCAAAAACCCTAATCATATGTTTTCTTATAGTGTTGTCTCCTATTCATCAGTTTTGAATCAAAACCCTTATCCTTTGTTTTTCTTTTCGGAATGCCTTCTATTTTTAAATCAAAATGCTTAACCTTTTATTTTCTTTATAGAATATCTACTATTTTTGAATCAAAACAGTAATCCTATGTTTTCTTATAGTAATGTATACTTATTTTGAATCAAAACCCTTATCCTATGTTTTTTTTGAAATGCCTACTACATTTGAATCAAAACCCTAATCCTATATTTCCTTTTCGAATGTTTGCTAATTTTAATCAAAACCATAATCTTATGTTTTCTTTTCGACATATCTCATGTTTTTCAATCAAAACATTATTATGTTTTTCTTTTCGGAAAATCTACTATTTTCTAATCAAAACAATAATCCTATGTTTCTTATAGTATTGTCTCCTATTTTTCAATCCAAACTTTAATCCTATGTTTTCTTCTAAGAATCTCTCCTGTCTTTCCATCAAAACCCTTATCCTATATTTTCTTTTCAGAATGTGTCCTATGTTTTAGTTTTGAATCAAAATATTAATACAATGTTTTCTTTTCGGAATATGTCCTATTTTTCAATTTCGAATCAAAACCCTACTCCTTTGTTTTATTATCTCAATGTCTCCTATTTTTGAACCAAAACCTTAATCCTTTCTATTCACTTCAGAATGTCTACTATTTTTGAATCAAAACCATAATCGTATGTTTACTTTTAGGAAAGTCTACTACTTTTTATTCAAAACCCTAATCTTATGTTTTCTTTTCGAAATGGCTCATATTTTTGTTTTTTAATCAAAACCCTCATCCTAAGTTTTTTTTAATGTCTACTATTTTGGAAACAAAACATGAATCTTATGTCTCCTAGTTATCAGTTTTGAATTAAAACCCTAATTTTATATTTTTTTCAGAATGTTTGCTATTTTTGAATCAAACCCTAATCCTATGTTTTATTTTTGGAATGTATGCTATTTTTGAATAAAACAACAATCGTATGTTTTCTTTTCGTAATGTGTAATATTTTTTAATCAAAACCCTAATACAAATTATTTTTGGAATGCCTCCTATTTTTTTAATCAAAACTCTAATCTTATGTTTTCTTTTGGGAATATCTGATATTTCTGAATCAAAACAATAATTCTATATTTTTTTTTCTAAATATCTCATGTGTTTCAATCAAAACCCTAATCCTATGTTTCCTTTTCGGAATGTCTCCTATTTTCAAATCAAAACCCTAATCGTCTATTTTCTTATAAGAATGTCTCCTATTTTTCATTCAAAACCCTAATCTAATACTTTATTATAGTAATGTCTCCTATTTTTCAATCAAAACATTAATCCCATGTTTTCTTTTTGGAATTCTTACTATATTTGAATCAAAACCTAATCCTATGATTTCTTTTCGTAATGGCTCCTTTTTGGAATAAAAATCCTAATCCTATGTTTTAGTTTCAAAATGGCTCCTTTTTTTGAGTCAAAACCCTAATGTTATGTTTTCTTTTTGGAATGTCTGCTATTTTTGAATGTCAAATGTTCTTTAATCATAATCTTAATCCTATGTTTTCTTTTGGCAATGCTTACTATATTTGAATCGAGACCCTATTCCTATGTTTGCTTTTTGCAATGTGTTCTATCTTTCAATCAAAGTCCTAATACTATGTTTTCCTTTTGATAATGCCTTCTCTTTTTTAATCAAAACACTAATCCCCTGTTTTCTTTTCATAATGTATCCTAATTTTCAGTTTTGAATCAAAACCATAATCCTTTATTTTCATTTTATTATGCCTCATTTATTTTAATCAAAACCCTAATCCTATCTTTTGTTTTTGTAATGTCTGCTAATTTTTAATCAAAACCCTAATCCGATTTTTTTTTCCTGATTGTCTCATATTTTCCGACATTTTATTTTCGGAATCTCTTATATTTTTCAATAAAAAACCTAAGCCTATGTTTTTCCTATCAGAATGCCTCCTATTTTTCAATCAAAACCCTAATCCTATGTTTTCTTTTCAAATTGTATTCTACCTTTCAATCAATACCCAAATTCTATGTTTTCTTTTCAGAATGTGTCTTATTTATCATTTTTAGATCAAAACCATAATCCTTTCTTTTTCCTTTTAGAAGATCTATTATTTTTCAATCAAAACCAAAATCCTATGGTTTTTTCAGAATGTCTACTATTTTTGAATCAAAACTCTAATCCTATGTTTGCCTAGAGTATTGTCTCTTATTTTTTAATCAAAACCCTAATTCTCCTTATTTTTCTTTTAGAAATGTCTGCTATTTTTTTAATCAACACAATAATCGTATGTTTACTTTTTCTTAATGTCATATATTTTTAATCAAAACTCGTAATCCTAATTTTATTAGATTTCCTCCTATTTTTAAATAAAAAACTAATACAATTTTTTCTTTTCGGAATACCTCCTAGTTTTGAATCAAAACAATAACCTTATGTTTTTCGTTGTGAATGTCTGCTATTTTATAATGAAAACAATAATTGTATGTTTTCTTTTTGTAATGTCATATTCTTTTAATAAAAAACTTAGTATTTAGTTTTTTATTGGAATGCCTACTATTTTTTAATCAAAACCATAACATTGTGTTTTTGTTTGGAATGTATGTTATTTTTTAATCTAAACTATAGTCCTATATTTTCTTTCCAAATGCCTTATATTTCTCATTCAAAACTCTAATCCTATGGTGGAATGTATACAATTTTTTAATCAAAATACTAATCCTATATTTATTGTAATTTCTCCTAATTTTTATGCAAAACCATAATCTTATGTTTTCTTATAGTGATGTTTCATATTTTTCAATCAAAACCCTATGGCTATGTTGAATGCCTACTATATTTGAATAAAAGCCCGAATCCTATGTTTTCTTTTTCGGAATGTCACCTATCTTTCAATAAACAATTGAGTCCTATGTTTTCTTTACCTAATTTTTCCTATTTATCAGTTTTGAATCAAAACTCTAGCCTATTATTTCTTTTTTGAATGTTTCCTATTTTTGAATCAAACACCTAATAATTTCTTTTCTTTTCGGAATGTCAGCTATTTTTTAATCAAAACACTAATCATATGTTTTCATTTCGGAATGTGTCCTACTTTTCAGTTTTGATTTAAGACCCTAATCACTTGTTTTCTTTCAGAATGCCTCATTTTCTTTAATGAAAACCCTAAACCTATGTTTTCTTTTAGAAAATATAAGATTAGAGTTTCGATTCAAACTACAATTTTTGATAGGAGACATTAATATGAGACAACATAGGATTAGTGTTTTGAATCAAAACCTTAATCCTATGTTTTGTTATAGTAATATCACCTATTTTTCAATCAAAACATTAATCCTTTGTTTTATTTTTGGAATGCTTACTACATTTGAAACAGAGCCCTAATCCAATGTTTTTTTTTCGGAATGTCTGCTATTAATCAATAAAAAGCCTCATCCTATGTTTCTTTTTCGAATTCGTGCTATATTTGAATCAAAATCTTATTTTTCAATTTTGAATCAAAACCCTAATCCTATGTGTTGTTTTTGTAATGTCTCATGTTTTTCAATCAAAACCCTAATAATATATTTTGTTATAGTAATGTTTTCCATTTTTTAACCAAAACTCCAATCTTATGTCTACCTTACGGAATGTGGCCTACTTGTCAACCTTGAATCAAAACCTTAATAGTTTGTTTTCTCTTCAGAATGACTATGATTTTTGAATTAAAACCCTAATCCTATGCTTTCTTTTCATAATATCTTCTATTTTGCAAACAAAACTCGAATACTATGTTTTCTTTTCTGAATGTCTCCTATTTATCAGGTTTGAATAAAAACCTTAACCTATGCTTTCTTTTCGGAATGCCTACTATTTTTCAACAAAAATCTAATCATTTCTTTTCGTTTTGGAATGTCTGCTATTTTTTAATCAAAATCGAAATCCTATGTTTTCTTTTCAGAATGTGTCATATTTTTCAGTTTTGAATCAAAAACCAAATTCTTTCTTTTCTTTTGGGAATGTCTCATTTTTTGAATCAAAACAATAATTCTATGTTTTCTTTTCAAAATGTCTCATATTTTTTAATCAAAAAACTAATCATATGTTTTTCTTTTAGGAATGTCTTCTATTTTTTACTCAAAACAATAATCATATGCTTTGAATGAAAACCATGATCCTATTTTTCTTTCAAAACCTTAATCCTATTTTTGAAAACCCTAATTCTTTGTTTTCTTTTAGTAATGTCTCCTATCTTTCAATCAAAACCCGAATGCTAAGTTTCCTTTTCTTAATATCTCCTACTTATCAGTTTTAAATCAAAACCTTAATCATATCCTTTCTTATAGTAATGTTTCCTATTTTTTAATCAAAACCCTAATCCTATGTTTTCTTTCCAGAATGTCTACTATATTTGAATCAAAAGCCTAATACTATGTTTTGTTTTCGAAATGTCTGTTATTTTTTAGTCAAAACTCTAATCCTTTGTTTTCTTTTCGATATATCTCCTATTTTTCAATTAAACCCCTAATCATACGTTTTCTTTTCGGAATGTCTACTATTTCTAATTCAAAACCCTAATAGTAAGCTTTATTTTCGGAATATCTCATATTTTCCAATAAAAACCCTAATCTTAAGTTTTTTTTTGGAATGCATCCTATTTTTTAATCAAAACCATAATCCTATGGTTTGTTATAGTAATGACTCCTATCTTTCAATAAAAATCCTATTCCTATATTTTCTTTTGGGAATGTTTGCTAATTTGATTCAAGAAAATGAAACATTTTTAAAACATATTTTTAGTAGAGTTTCTTTTTTTGTGCAATGTCTACTATTTTTTAATCAAAACCATAATCTTATGTTTTCTTATATTAATGTCTCCTATTTTTCAATCAAAATCCTAATCATATTTTTCTTTTCAAAATTCCTACAATATTTAAATTAAAACCATAATCTTATGTTTTCTTTTTGGATTCCAAAACAATCCTATGTTTTTATTCCAAAACATAGGATTTAAAACCCTAATCCTATTTTTTGTTTGAAAAATACTTGACATTCTGAATGATAGTTTTAAATTGCTCCTATTTTTTTCGAATCAAAACCCTAATCCTTCATCCTATTAAAAACTAGTAATGTCTCCTATTTTTCATTCAAAACCCTAATCCTAAGTTTTTTATTATAGTAATGTCTCCTTTTTTTTAAATTAAAACCCTAATCTTATGTTTTCGTTTGTGAATGTCTCCTATTTTTTAATCAAAATAATAATACAATGTTTTTCTTTCATAATGTCTCATATTTTTTAAGTAAAACCCTAATCATATGTTTTCTTTTTGGAATGCCTCCTATTTTTTAATCAAAACTTTAATCCTAGGTTTCTTTTTCTGAATGTCTGCTATTTTTGAATGAAGACCGAAAATCCTATGTTTCCTTTTTGAAATATGCCCTTTTTTGTGTTTAATTAAAACCATAATCCTATATTTTCTTATAATAATGTATCGTATTTTTTTCAATTAAAAACCTAATCCAAATTTTTTTATTTTTCATAGTGCCTCCTATTTTTTTAAATCAAAAGCCCTAATCTTATGTTTTCTTTTTGGGAATGTCTGCTCTTTTTGAATCAAAACCCTAATTCTATGTCAGAATGTATCATATTTTTTTAATCATTACCCAAATCCAAAGTACAATGCCTCCAATTTTTTTAATGAAAATACCCTAACTTATGTTTTTTTAGGAATGTCGTCTATTTTTTTGAATCAAAAACAATAATCCCATGTTTTTCTTTTTTTGAAATGTCTCATATTTTTCAATCAAAACACAAATCAAATGTTTCCATTTCGGAATGTCTACTATTTTTCAACCAAAACAATAATCCTCTGGGTTCTTATTGCAATGCCTTCTATTTTTGTTCAAAAACCCTAATCCTATATTTTCTTATACTAATGTCTCATTTTTCAATCAAAAACTATAATCTTATGTTTTCTTTTTCGAATGCTGCTATATTCGAATAAAAACTTAATCATATGTTTTCGTTTTGTAATGCCTCCTATTTTTTTGAATTAAAATCTTAATCCTTTTTTTCTTTTTCAGAATGTGTCCAAATTTTTTAATCAAAACCATAATCATATGTTTCTTTTGGGGAGTGTCTACTATTTTTAAATGTCTCTAATATAAACCCTAATTCTATGTATTCTTTTTGGAACAACTACTTTATTTAAATTAAAACACTATTCCTATGTTTTCATTTAGTAATGTCTTATGTCATTCAATAAAAATCCTAATCCTATTTATTTTTTCTTTTCGTATTCCATCCTATTTTTTATTAAAAATCCTAATCCTTACCATATGTTTTCTTTTATTAACGTCTTCTATTTTTTAATGAAAACACTAATCCTCTGGTTTTTTCATAATGTGTCCTATTTATAATTTTAGAATTAAAACAATAATCCTTTATTTTATTTTCATAATGTCTCATTTTCTTGAATCAAAACACTAATCATATCTTTAGTCTTGTGAATGTCTGCTAATTTTTAATCAAAACCCTAATCCAAGTTTTTTTTTTCGAATGTCTCATATTTTTTAATTAAATCTCAAATCCTATGTTTTCTTTAAGCTATGTCTCCTATCTTTCAATCAAAACTCTAATTTTATGTTTTATTTTCGGAATATGTGGCTATTTTTTCATTTTTGAATCAAAATCCTAATCATTTATTTTCTTGTTAGAATATCACCTATATTTTAATCAAATCCTGATCCTTTCTTTTTTTTTCGGGATGTCTACTATTTTTTAATCGAAACCCTAATACGATATTTTTTATAGTAATATCTCCTATTTTGAATAAAAACTCTAATCCTTTGTTTTCTTTCCAAAATATCTCATAATTTTCAATCAAAACAGTAATCATATGTTTTTTTTCAAAATGTCTTCTATTTTTTAATCAAACCCAAATACTATGTTTTCTTATAGTAATGTCTCCTATTTTTTGATAAAACCCAAATCTTATGTTCTTTTTTTGGGAATGTCTACTTTCTTTGAAAGAAAACAATAATCATATGTTTTCATTTGTTAGTGTCACATATTTTTTTAATCAAAACCCTAATCCTAAGGCTTTTTTAATGCCTCCTATTTTTTAATCAAAACCCTAATTCTCTGTTTTTTTTATTTGAAATACCACCTATTTTTTAATCAAAACCCTAGTCTTGTGCTTTCTTTTGAGAATGTCTACTATTTTTGGATCAAAAACAATAATCGTATGTTTTTCCTTTTTGTAATGTCTCTTTTTTTTTCTTATCAAAACACTAATACTAAATGTTTTTTTTAATGCTTCCTATTTTTTTAATGAAAAATCCTAATCTTATGTATTCTTTTAGGGAATGTCTACTATTTTTTTGAGTCAATACAATAATCCTATATTTTCTTTTTCGACATATCGCATATTTTTGCAATCAAAAACCTTAATTTTACGTTTTCTTTTATTAATGTCTACTACTTTAATGAAAACCGTGATCCTATGTTTCGTTATAGTCATGTCTCCAATTTTGAATCAAAACCCTAATCCTATGTTTTCTTTCCAAAATGTCTTCTATCTTTCAATCAAAACTCTAATCATATATTTTCTTTTAGAAATGTCTCTTAGCTTTCAATTAAAATGCGAATCCAATGTTTTCTTTTCTTAATGTCCCCTATTTATCAGTTTTTAATTATAACCCTAACCTACCTTTTTTTTTCGGAATGTCTCCTATTTTTCAATTAAAAACCTAATCCTTTCGTTTCTTTCAGCAATGTCTATTTTTTTTAAATCAAAACTCTAATCCTCTGTTTTCATTTTAAAATGTATTCTAATTTTCAATTTTGAATCAAAACCATAGCCTTTTGTTTCCTTTTAGAAATGTCACCTTTTTTTTTATGAAAACCCTAATCCTATGTTTTTATTTTTGGAAATATAAGATTAGGATTTTGATTCAAAACCCAATTTTTGATAGAAGACATCACTATAAGAAAACATAGGATTATGGTTTTGAATAAAACCCCTAATCCTAGGTTTTCTTGTAGTAATGTCTCCTATTTTTCAATCAAAAGTCTAATACTATGTTTTCTTTTTGGAATGCGATGCAGCGGTATGCTTGAAAACCGTTGATTTGAGCACGAATATCCAGTAGCAAGCCGTCCAACGCAATAAATAGCTGAAACTGTTAATTCACGCACGTATATCCGGTGGCAAGCCGTCCAACGCCTCTTGATCAAAGATAACCAGGATTGGGAAAACAGTAAAAAATTCTTATTACTCAATAACATGATGATCATAAAACTCTCTTACTCGGGTCAGTAGGCTTACAATAAATAGGTGAATTAGAGATACGAAAAGAACCCTAAAAAAAGGAGATAATTTGAAAAATATGCTAAAAATGAAAAAGTTCTCAAATGATAGAAAGAAATAAAAGGCTAAACAAATAAATACTATCGCAAAAAAGGCTTACAAATCAGAGATTTCTACGTAAGATATAATGAAATCAATTATTACTATAAACGGCAAAATTAGGATTTTTGAGGCCTAAATGATGGAATTTGGCCGAATTTCAGTATGACTCACAAGCTTGTATAACAAACTAGTGACTTTTGGTTAGTTGACCCATTTCCATCAAATTCAACCCATAAAACCCACAAACTACAACACTCGGAAAAAAATGACCGAAAATGCCCCTCTGTTAGGTTGAGTCCCATTTTCGCATGAACGAAAGCAGGGCTAGCTCCTCGATACATCCCGCATCGAATACCTACTATATTTGAATCAAAAAAACTAATCCTATGATTAGGGATTTGATTGAAAAATAGGAGACATTACTATAAGAAAGCATAGGATTAGGGTTATGATTAAAAACAAAAAAATAGGGGACATTTTCAAATGAAAACATATGATTATTTTATTTAATTCAAAAATAGTAGATATTCCGAAAAGAAAAATATAGGATTAGGGTTTTGATTGAAAAATAGAAAGCATTTCCGAATGAAAACATAGGATTAGTGCTTTGATTGAAAAATGTGAGACATTCCAAAAAGAAAACATCGGATTAATGCTTTCATTAAAATTAGCAGACATTCCCAAAAGAAAAGATAGGATTATGGTTATGATTAAAAAAAATGAGACATTCCAAAAAACAAAACAAAGGATTAGGTTTTTTATTCAAAACTGAAAAATAGAACACATTCCTAAAAGAAAACATAGGATAAAGGTTTTGGTTCAAAAGTAGGAGACATTACTTAAATAAAACACAAGAATAGGACTTTGATTAAAAAATAGTAGACATTATGAAAAGAAAACATAGGATTGAGATTTTGATTCAAAACTTATAAATAAGATATTAAGAAAAGAAAGCATAAGATTATTGTTTTTATTGAAAAATACTAGACATTACAAAAATAAAACATAGGATTAGGGTTTTTGATTAAAAACCAAAAAAATAGGAGATATTTCCAAAAAGAAAACATTGGATTAGGATTTTTGATTCAAAAAAATAGAAGACATTCCAAAAAGAATACATTAGATTAGGGTTTTGATTGAAAAAAATATGAGCCATTTGGAAAAAAATAACATAGGATTAGGGTTTTGATTGAAAAATATGAGACATTACATAAAGCAAACATAGGATTATTGTTTTGATTAAAAAATAATAGACATTACGAAAAAAAAATATAGGATTGGGGTTTTGATTGAAAAATATGACACACTACTATAAAAAAACATAGGATTATTGTTTTGTTTCAAAAATAGCAGACATTCCCAAAAAAAAGAAAGAATTAGGATTTTGATTGAAAAATATGATACATTTTGAAAAGAAAACAAAGGATTTACGCTTTGATTGAAAGATATTATTTGTAATTTTTTTCCCGAAATAAATCTTTTTTTCTCAAAATATAGGATTCGGGTATTGATTGAAAGATAGGAGACATTTCGAAAATAGACATGGGATTTGAATTTTGATTGAAACATAGAAGACATTCCTCATAGACCGCATAGGTTTTGTTTTTTTATGAAAATTATGAGACGTGTAGGAAAGAAAACATAGGATTAGGGCTTTAATTGAAAAATAGGACATCTTATGATTAAGGTTTTGATTAAAAAATAGCAGACATTCCTTAACCTTAATCCTATGTTTTCTTTTTGGAATGCAACCTATTTTTGAATCAAAAACACTAATCCGATGTTTTATTTTCACAATGTCTCTAATCTTTCAATAAAAAATCTAATACTATGTTTTCTTTTCTTCATGTACGTTATTTTATTGGTTTTCAATCAAAACCGTAATCCTCTAATCCATTGTTTCCATTTTGGAATAGCTCCAATTTTCAATCAAAATCCTAAACCTTTTTTTCTTTTCAAACTGTCTGCTATTTTTGAAATGAAACCCTAATCCTATGTTTTATTTTCAAAATGTCTGCTATTTTTGAATTAAAACTCAAATCATATATTTTCTATTGGAAATGTCCCCAATTTTGGTTTTTTTAATACAAACCCTAATCCTTTGTTTTCTAGTAGTAATGTCTCCTATTTTTCAATCAAAATCCTAGTCCTATGTTTTCTTTTCGGAATATCTACTATGTTTTTATTCAAAACATTAATCCTACGTTTTATTTTCAGAATGTCACATATATTTAAATCAAAACCCTAATCCTAATATTTTATTTTTCATTGTGTCCTATATTTTAATCAAAACACTAATCCTTTGTTTTCTTATATTAATGTCTCCTATTTTTCAATCAAAACCATAATCCTATATTTTCATTTGGGAATGTCTGCTTATTTTTATTGCAGATATTCTAAAAACAAATTTATATTAGGGTTTAAATTTTTTTGGAAATGCTTATTATATTTGAATGAAAACCGTAATCCTATGTCTTCTTATAGTAATACCGCCTCTTTTTTAATTAAAACCCTAATCCTATGTTTTATTTTTCGAATGTCTACAATATTTAAATCAAAACCTTAATCCAATATTTTCTTTGTAAAATAAGAGACATTCGGAATAATAGTCCAAAATAATCCAATGTCTATAATATTTAAATCAAAACCCTAATCCTAATGGAAACCCTTATAATTTCTCGTATTAAAAAAATGTAATGTCGCTTATTTTTCATTGAAAACCCTAATCCTAAGTTTTTTTAGAGTAATGTCTCCTATTCTCAATCAAAACACTAATCTTATGTTTTCTTTTGGGAATGTCCCTTATTTTTGAATCAATACAATACTCCTCTGTTTTGTTTAAGTAATGTCTTATATTTTTCAATCAAAACATTAATCCTATGTTTTTTTTTCGGAATGGATCCTATTTTTTAATCAATACCCTAATTATATGCTCTCTTTTGGGAATGTTTGCTATTTTTGAATCAAAACTCTAATCCTATCTTTCTTTTGGAAATACCCCCTATTTTTTTGTTTTTAATCAAAACTATAATCCTATGTTTTCTGATAGTAATGTTGCCTATGTTTTAATCGAAACCCTAATCCTATTTTTCTTTTTGGAATGACTCCTATTTTTGAATCAAAACTCTAATCTTATGTTTTGTCTAGGAATGTCTGCTATTTTTCAATCGAAACCCAAATCCAATTTTTTTCTTTTCGGAATGTCTCAAATTTTTAATCAAAACCCTAATCCTATGTTTTCTTGGAATGCCACCTATTTTTTAACCAAAACCATAATTTCATGTTTTCTTTTGGGAATGTCTCCTATTTTAGAATGAAAGCAATAATCCTATATTTTCTTTTTGTAATGTCTAATATTTTTCAATTTAAACCCTAATCCTATGTTTTTAGTTTTGAATCAAAACCGAATCCTACGTATTCTTTTCCTAATCCTATCTTTTAAATCGAAACCCTAATCCATTTTAGTTTCCAGTGCCCCAAATCTTTTGTTTTGGAATGTCTGCTATATTTGAATCAAAACCCTAATCGGAATTTGTCCTATTTTTTATTCAAAACCCTAATCCTATGTTTTCTTTTCAGAATATCTCTTACTTTTCAATCAACATTCTAACATATGTTTAATTTTTTTGGAATATCTGCTATTTTTCAATCAAAATCCTGATCCTATGTTTTCTTTTGCAAATATTATTGAAAAATATGAGGCTTTATGAAAAGTTTTTAAATGTCTCATATTTTTGAAAAAATGAAACATTTCAAAAAGAAAACATTACTAATCCTATCTTTAATTCAAAACCTGAATCCTGTGTTTTTTTTTTCGAAATGTCTCAATTTTTTAACTAAACCACCAAAGATGTCTTTCAAAACTCTAATCTTGTGTTTTCTTTTTGTAATGTCTGCTATTTTTGAATCAAAACCCTAATCAAAACACAAATTCTATATTTTCTTTTCTGAATGTCACTTAATTTTTAATGAAAACCCTAGTCCTATAGTTTTTTTTGGAATGTCTGCTATTTTTTAATCAAACCTCTAATACTATGTAGTATTTTGGAAATGTCCCCTATTTTTCGGGTTTTTAATCAAAAATCCTATTCTATAATAATGTCTCATATTTTTCAATCAAAAACCCTAACCTATGTTTTCTTTCTGTGAATGTCTCATATTTTTAATTCAAAATCCTAATCCTATGTTTTTTTAATGTGTCTTACTTTTGAATCAAACCATAATCATATGTTTTCCTTTTTAGAATGTCTCCTATTTTTAGTTTTTGAATGAAAAACATTAATCATTTTCTCGCCTTTATAGAATGTCACCTATTTTTTTAATCTATACCTTAATCCTATGTTTCTTTTTGATATGTCTCCTACTTTTCTACTAAACCCCTAGTCTTATGCTTTCTTTTCTTAATGTCACCTCAATTTCGGTTTTCAATCAAAACCCTAATCCTATGTTTTCTTTTCAGAATATCTCCCTGTTCTCGAATCAAAAACTCTAGCACTATGTTTTTCTTTTTGAATGATAGATTTTTTGGTTTTTATCAAAACTCTAATCCTATATTTTTTAATTTCAAAAATATTCTGCTTTTTAATAAAAACACTAATTTAAGTTTTTTTCTTTTTCATAATGTCTCTTATTTTTCAGTTTTGAATCAAAACCCCAATATTTTGTCTTACTTTCGGAGTGTCTCCTATTTTTTAATTAAAACCCAAATACAATGTTTTCTATTCGTTATGTCTCCTATTTTAGAATCAAAGCTGTAATCTTATGTTTTCTTTTCTGAATGTCTCATATTTTTCAATGAAAACTCTAATCCTATGTTTTTTCAGAAATGTCTCATTTTTTTAATCAAAAACCCTAATCTTATGTTTTGATTGAAAAATAGAATTTAGTATTGTTTGCTAATTTTTAATCAAAACACTAATCCTAACTTTTTCTTTTCCATAATGTCTATTATCTTTCAATCAAAACCCGGATCCTATGTTTTCTTTTCTTAATGTATACAATTATTCAATTAAAATCCTCATTTAATGTTTTCTTTTGTAATGCCTCATACTTTTTAATCAAAAATCCAAATCCTACATTTTCTTTTCGAAAATGTCTCTTATTTTTTTCAATCAAAAACACTAATACTCGATGTTTTTTTGGAAATGCATCATATTTTTTTATCAAAAACCATAATCCTATGTTTTCTTATAGTAATGTCTCCCTGCTTTTTCCAATCTAAAATCCTAAATCTTATGTGTTATTTTTGGAATTACTAAATGTCAACAATCTTTCAATAAAATACAGAATCCTATGTTTTCTTTTCTTAATGGCTCCTACTTTTAAATCAAAACCCTAATCCGACGTTTAATGTTCAGAATTTCTACTATTTTTTAATCAAAACCCTAATCGTATGTTTTCTTTTCAAAATGTCTCATATTTTTTAGCTTTAAGTTAAAAATCCTAATACTATGTTTTTCATTTTTGGAATCCCTAAATGTCTCTTATCTTTTCAATCAAAACCCGAAGCCTATGTTTTCTTTTCTAAATGGCTCCTATTTTTAATCAAAAATACTAATCCGATATTTTTTGTTCAGAATTTCTACTATTTTTTTAGTCAAAACCTATCCTATGTATTCTTTTCAAAATGTCCCATATTTTTAAGGTTTGAGTCAAAATCCTAATCCTATTGTTTCTTTTTGGAACGCCTACTATTTTGGAAATAAAACCCGAATCTTATTTTTCCTTTTGTTAATGTCTCCTAATTATCAATTTTGAATAAAAAAAAATCTAATCCTATGTTTTCTTTTGGGAATGTCTGCTATTTTTTAACGAAAACAATAATCGTATGTTTTCTTTTCTTAATGTAACATATCTGTAATCAAAGCCCTAATCTTATGTCTTTTTTTTTTGGAATGCCTACTATTTTTTAATCAAAACCATAATCTTATGTTTTCTTTTGGCAATATTTGTTATTTCTAATCAAAACATTGAACCTATGTTTTTCTTTTTGAAATGCCTCAATTTTCGATCAAAATCCAAATCCTATGTATTCCTTTCAGAATGTCTACTAATTTTTAATCAAAACCCTAATCCTATGTTTTCTTATAGTAATGTCTCTTATTCTTTATTGAAAACCCTAATCCTTTTTTTTTATAGTAATGCCTCCTATTTTTCAATCAAAACCCTAATCCTATATTTGTTTTTAGAATGCCTACTACATCTGAATCAAAACCCAATCCTATGTTTTATTTTTTTCTATTAGGGAGCCATTCCCTCGCAGAAATTGAAAAAGAAAATCATCAATTGAAACTTGAAAAAAACACTTGCAGAAATCCACACGGTCATGTGGAATTTTTACACGGCCATGTGGATCTTCGTGGCACAACAGCAATGGGGCCGAAGCTCACAAATGTTGTACAAATCATCTCATATGCTTCCAAAAATCATTATATAATCATCCAAAAGCAAAATAACTATGAAATCCATGCTACATTGTCCACACCAAGCAAAGGAAAAAACTTGGCAAAGAAAAAGAAAAGTGGAAGGCTTACAGATGAAGAAGAATCAAAATGATGAAGTATGATAGGAAAGAACCCACAAACCGTTTAAATAGACGACGAGAAGGTTGAGGAGAGGAAAAGGATGCGTTCTTTGGGTGTGGAGGCGTTTATAAATGCAGAGAGTACGAATAGGTTATGAATCAAAGTTGCTGCTTTTGTAGGTCTACCCATGCCCGTGTGGCTCCACAGGGAGCTCATAGGGGCATCCACACACCCCTGTGTGCTCTCGGGATGGCCACCTGGTCAAGCACAAGGCCAGCCAAAGGGGCAGCTACACACCCATGTGGGTTTTCAGTTCTCCAAAAAAAATTTCTAAGTGTTCCACAAACACCTGTGGAAATTTCACACGAGTGTGTAGATTCACAAGGGAGCACACAGGGGCAGCCACATGCCCCTGTGTCTTCTCGAGATGAAAACTATTTGCTCTGCAGGGATCCACATGCCCTTGTAGAAATTTCACACGGGCATGTGGATTCATAAGGTTACTCACAGGGGGACTCACACGCCCTTATGTCTTCTCGGGATTGAGAAGTTGAGCTCTGACTTGAGATACAAGCTTGTGTTCTTTCTCTGGATTGCTAAAAAATCTGCAGCTTCTGCAGAACAAGTCTACAACACCAACATAATATGCAGAAACTACGGATATGTTGGAAAATTGACCATAGACTCATGAAAAACATGCTCAAATGACCTAAAACTTTGCCAGTCACATTAAAGCATGATAACTCGCCAATGAACAAGCGAAAAACATAGTAATAGTAAATTAAAATCACAACACCAACAGTAAATCTTTTACTCATGCAAAAACTAAACTAAGACCCAGAAAAATAGTAAAGCCTTGGGTTGGCTCCCAAGAAACGCTTATTTAACATCACTAAGCTTGAGGTATCTACACTTACCTCATGGGGGTTTATGAAGAAAAGTTGCCCTCTTACCTACAGCTTAAAAACATGATGAGCACAATTTTTGCAAGTTAGAGAAAGAATGATCAAGTTTGTTACCACACAAGGGTTTATCACCCTCACTTCATGAATGCTCATTCCCACTAGCATTGGGGTGCTTTTTGTGGTGTCTTCTTGTCCTCTTAAGTTTTCAGATCATCCTCTTCATTACTCCCGGAGTAGGTTGCACCTTGTCCAACAAACCAAGCTATGAAATTTCTTCATTCTCCGCTTCTTGATCTAGCCACCCCTCCAATGGGTCCGTACACAACATTTCATGCATATAGTCATCTATAATCTCATCAGTGATGTCATGAAAATATAAAGTATTATCAAAGTCGAGAGAATGTCGCATGGTTTCAGCGAGGCGGTATGTCAACTTGACATCTCCAACTCTTATTGTCAATTCCCCATTGTCCATGTCAATGAGAGCCTTGACATCCTCCCAAGTATCAACAGAACCTTGACATCCTCATCCATAGCTAACACCACAAAGTCTGCAAGAAAGATATACTTGCCAACTTTCACAAGCACATCCTCAATGATGCCCCTCGGACGTCTAATTGATCGGTTGGCCAATTGTAGTGTAATCCGAGTGGGCCTAGGTTCTCCCAAATCTAGCTTTGGAAGAATGTATAAGGCATAACATTGATACTAGCCCCGGAATCAGCCAATGCCTTCTCTTTACCTAAATTGCCAATGTTGTATGGAATGATAAAGCTACCATGGTCTTTCATATTGTTCAGCATATTCTTTTGCAACATCGCCAAGCATGATGCATCTTGAATCATAGCTGCACTTTCCTCTATCTTCCTTTTTGTTGGTCCAGAGGTCTTTGAGGGACTTTGCATAGAGAGGCATTTGAAACAACACCTCCACAAATGGGATGTTGATGTGCAATTGCTTGAATAGACATAGAAATTTCTTGTATTGCTCATTATTTTTGGTTAATTTTTCAAACATGAAGGGTAAGTAATTCTTGGTTTTGTAAGGTGGGGGTGCTACCTTCTTCTCTTTAGCTTTTTCCTCAACCTTCACTTTCCTTGGGTGACTCGATTACAACATGTTCGGTGAGGGAGCTTATTCTCAAGTTCACGACCACTCCTCAATGTGATTACCTTCAATTGTTCTCTTAGGTTTGTCTCTGTGTTGATCAGTAAACTGCGTTGAGGTTTTTTTTTCAAAGTGATTTCAAAATCTGACCCACTTACTTCTCTAAGTTATGCAAACATACAGTGTTGTTGCGAAGTGTGACCTCTATTTAATGAAATCATGTGTCTGAAGATTGAATAAACTTCGTTAAACCCTTCTCCATATCGATCATCCGGTTTTCCAACCGTAAAACTCTGCTCTCCACATTTAGGGCTTGTTGTTAAAACCCGGTGGTGCGGAAGTCTTCTGTTGCCCATCGATTACCCCAAGAATGGTTTGGGTGATTCCTCGACCCTAGATCATAGGTATTGTTGTACGTATTTCCTTGACCTCTTATTGCATTTCCTACAAAATCCACATGTTCCACTGAAGTTATACCACCAATAAAAATCAGGCAATCAGATGAAGAATGTCCACTCCCACACCCGCTGCAACTCATCATTGCCACCACTCTAGGAGAAGTTATGGTGTCTATCTTCTTGCTCAAGGACTCAACCTGGGCTACTAATGACGACACTGCATCGTTCTCTTGAAGTCCGGCTACCTTCTTCTTGGCTTGGTTTTTCCATTAGCAACTATTCATAGCCATTTCTTCAATGAACTGTCAGGCCTCCTCTGGGGTTTTACTGCTTAAATTACCTCCTGTTATAGCATCGAGTAATTGCTTTGTGCTTTGGTTCAAACCATTGTACAAGGTATGGATAATCATCGACTCAGGGAACCCATGTTGAGGACATTTCTGCAGAAGATCCTTGAACCTGTCCCATGTCTCAAAAAGAGACTCCAATTCCACTTAACAAAAGAGAATATTTCATTGCTGAGTTTCATAGTTTTTCCAGGAGAGAAATATCTAGCTAGGAAAGCTTCTACCATTTCCTTCCAAGTAGTGATCAATGCTCTAGGCAATGAATGTAACCACTGTTTCACTCTCCCCTTAAAGGAAAATTGAAAGTCCCTCAATTTTATTGCTTCATCTGTAACCCCATTGATCTTGAGCATATCGCACACTTTCTGAAAATTTTCGATGTGGATGTTTGGATCCTCATCGGCCAAACCACTAAACTACTTTGACCGCCGTAACATTTGGATAAAGCCTAGCTTGAGCTCAAAATTTTGAGTTGTAATCGGTGGCCTCACAATACTAGATTGCATGCCAAGGGCTGGGGGTCTTGCATAATGTAAGAGTGTTTTTTGTTGTTCATGCATTTCAGCCATATTGTCAAATCCTTCAACTTCTATCTCAACAAGATTAGACTATTCTTGCACATGTTCCTTTCCCATCTATGAATCCTCTTTTGAATTTCTGAATCACCTTCAACTAATTTTGACAGGTTGCCTCGGGTCATAACCTAGAGCTGCAATAAAAGAAACACAAATAAGAATAAGAAAATGTGATATAAAAGAAGTGATGAATAGCTAAAATAGCAAAGTATAAGTGTTTCTAAAATGTCAACTCCCCGGTAACGTAGTCAAAAACTTGACACACACTTTGCATATGTGTACCGTAAGTGCACGGGTTGTCAAAGTAATAAGTACCCAATGGGTGGGTAGTCAGATTCACAGGGAATAGATGCTTAGAAATAAGTATTATTTCTATTTAACTAGAGTAAAAATTTATTGGTGATTATGATTCAAATGATTGACGATAATAAAATAAAAGTGAAAGATAAAAGAGAGTAAGCAAGAGTAATTGGAGGAAGTAGCCAGTGGTAAAATGGGGTACCCGGACAATGCTCACCCTAGGACTATAGTTTCAAGTGCAAGACTAACATTGTTCTTCCTAATTGAAGTTTAACGAGTCATGGAAATCCATTGACACATAGTTCCAAACCTAAGGTCAACCATGACTAGCCCTCTACACTATGCCCCGGCGGAAAGGGATACTCTTAACACCTCACATTATGTGGGACTGCTTGGGTCTTTAGGGATTCCAAATAAGAAACCCTATTCCCTAATATAGATCAAATCCTTTGATCCAGGCGAAAAATCCCAAATCATAATTAAGCCACAACACTAAAGATTTCTCAACACTTCACTCTATTGCTTACGCAATTAAGCCCTAGTGGAAAAGATCTAATAGCACTTCACTCTATAATGATCGCAAATGATTGCTAAAAACTCTTGGAATATGGAGGTAGAATAAATCACATCAGAGAGGAAAGGGGAGGTTTCGCTACCTCTCGACTCACCCTCTCGACCCTCTTCAATCTTCTAAGTCTAACCCTTATGAAGTCGTCACCCCTTCAAAGGGTTACCTAGATAGATTCTTAACCCTAGTGTCACTCTAACGGAAAAATCAAATCAATGAACAAACAAGATTAAAAACTCAATTAAAAACATCAATTAAAGGAAACATAATAAAAGTCAATGAAACAAAATCATCCTGTGGTTTACATGTCCAAGCACCCACTAAGGGTTTAGCTCTCCATAGAGCAATACAAAATCAAAGATGAAATCAAAAGTGAATGCAAAAACTCCATAAAGATAACCTCTTTGCGCTCTATGACAATGGTCTTGAGGAGTCTATTCTTCTTCTCCAAGGGCTCCTTATTCAAGCCTAGGGCACACCTTGGCGAATCAAAGCCGTTGGAAGCTCCCCCAATAACTCTCCTCCGAAGGAAATCGATATCGAATGCCGTATAAATGCTCCAAAATTCTAGTAAAATCGTCTCCAAACCCTAGCCACACTCTCTCCAAAAGATAGGCAAAAGATCGCCAAAACAATACTTCGAAGTGGTATTTAAAGGGATAGAATCAGGATTTCAAACGCCCATGTGGAAAATCCATACGGGTGTCTTAATTTCCAGGCTTTTGAATTTCTGCGTGTTATGAACAGTAATTGCTACAGTGTAATGCTATAGTGATGTACGACAATAACCTGCTATAGTACTTTTGCTACAATATTCCTATTTCACTTTCTTCATCGAGGCCACATGGTTGGCTACACTTTCCATGCAGTAAATCATGTCATATCTTGCTTTCAAACTCATTGATGAAGCTCTTGACAATATTACACATGTCATAATATATGAGTGTGACTACCTTCGTGCCTCTCCAATTTATAGAGTTACTTGCACATTTTTGGAGATTGACACATATCCACATGCCGTGAGCACAACTTGTGCCTTGATCGTTGTTCGGCTCAAGAGATTCCTCAAAAATCGAATCAATGATCTATTTTTACTTCTTTTCTTCCGAACTTGTCTCCACAACCCTAAATGCAGAAAAGAACACAAATACACACAAATGAGACATAAAACCTGATAAAAACAATGCTTAATGTAAGAAAAGTATACTTAGCAATACTTATACACAATAGTATAATTCTATGTTTTCTTTTCGGAATATCTATTATTTTTCAATCAAAACCCTAATCCTATGTTTATTTGTAGTAATGGCTTCTATTTTCAACCGAAACCCTAATCTTATATTTTTTTACACTAATGCCTTTTATTTTTCAATATAAACCATAATCCTATATATTTTTATACTATTGTCTCCTATTTTTCAATCAAAACCCTAATCCTATATTTTCTTTTTTTAATGTCTCTATTTTATAAACAAAACCATAATGCTATGTTTTCTTCTGTTAATGTCTTATATTTTTAATCAAAATCATAATCCTAACTTTTTTTAATGGCTTCTACTTTTTAATTAAAACACAAATTTTAAGTTTTCTTTTCAGAATGCCTAATATATTTTAATTAAAACACTAATTCTATCTTTTGTTTTTTTGGAATGCTGTTATTTTTGAATCAAAACCCTAATTTTTTATTTTTTTTAGAGTAATGTCTCCTTTTTTTTAAATAAAAAATCCAATCGTATGTTTTATTTTCAGAAAGCCTACTATATTTGAATCAAAATTGTAATTGTATGTTTTTCTTTTTGGAATATCACCTATTTTGTAAAGAAAACCCGAATCGTATGTTTTTTTAATACCTCCTATTTATCAGTTTTGAATCAAAACCCTAACCTATGTTTTCTTTAAGAATGTCTCTTATTTTTCAATCAAAAATCAATCCTTTCTTTTCTGTTAGGAATGGCTGCTATTTTTGAATCAATACCCTAATACCATGTTTTCTGTTGAGAATGTGTCCTATTTTTATGGTTTGCAATAAAAACCTAATTCTTTGTTTTTGTTTTCGTAATGTCTCATTTTTTTTAATCAAAACCGTAATCCTATCTTTTGTTTTCGGAATGTTTGCTAATTTTTAATCAAAACCTTAATTTGATTTTTTTTTTAGAATGTCTCATATCTTTCAATCAAAACCCTAATCTTATGTTTTTTTTCTTTTCTAAATGCCTCATATTTTTCACTCATAACCATAATCCTATGAGTTCTTTTTTGAATGTCTACTATTTTTGAATTAAAACGCTAATTCTATGTTTTTTTATAGTAATATAACCTAATTTCAATCAAGGTCATAATGCTATGTTTTCTTTTCGGAATGCCTACTATATTTGAATCAAAACCCTAATCATTTGTTTTTTGTTTTTGAATGTCTATAACTTTTGAATCAAATCCTTAATCCTATGTTTTCTTATATTAATGTCTCCTACTTCTCAATCAAAACACTATTCTTATGTTTTCCTTTAGAAATTCCTACTCTATTTGAATCAAGACATTAATTCTTTGTTTTCTTTTCGGAATGTCTCCTATTATTAAATAAAAACATTAATCCTATGTTTTCTTTTAGAAATGTGCTCTATTTTCAGTTTTTAATCAAAACCCTAATCTAATGTTTTATTATAGTAATGTCTCCTATTTTTCAATCAAAACCATAATCGTATATTTTTTTATCGGAATGCTTATTATATTTGAATCAAAACTATAATCCTATGTTTTCTTTTTGAATGCTTTCCATTTTTCAATGAATACAGTAATTCGTTGATTTCTTTTAGGAATGTCTCCTATTTTTTAATAAAAAACTATAATCCTATGTTTTCTTTTGGAAACGTGCCCTATTTTTTTGTTTTTAATCGAAACCCTAATCCAATGTTTTATTATAGTAATATCTCCTATTTTTCAATCAAAACAATAATACTTTTTTTTCTTTCGAAATGTCTCATATGTTTCAATCAAAACTCTAATCCTACTTTTTTTTAATGTCTACTATTTTTGAATCAAAATTGTAATCATGTGTTTTTTTATAGCAATGCCTCCCATTTTTCTTTCAAAACCATAATCCTATGTTTGGTTATAGTAATGTGTCTTATTTTTCAATTAAAACCCTAATCCTAAGTTTTATTATAGAAATGTCTCCTATTTTTTAATAAAAACCATAATCCTATGTTTTCTTTTTGGAATGCTAATTATATTTGGATTAAAACCCTAATCATGTGATTTATGTTCTGAATGTCTACTATTTTGCAAGCAAAGCCAGAATGCTATCTTTTTTTAATGTCTCATATTTTTTAATCAAAAAGCTAATCCCTAATGTTTTTTAATCGCTCCTATTTTTAATCAAAACCCTAATCCTTTGTCTTTTTATTTTTGGCAATGTTTGTTATATTCAAAAACCCTAATCCTATATTTATTTTCGAAGTGTTTTATATTTTTCAATCAAAACCCTAATCATATGTTTTCTTTGTGGAATGCCTACTATATTTCAACCGAAACCCTAATCCTATATTTTTCTTTTCGGAATATCTACTATTTCTTAATCAAAACGGTGATTGAATGAGTTTTTATAGTAATGTCTCCTATTTTTTAATTAAAACCCTAATCCTATGTTTTCTTTTTAAAATAACTACTATATTTGAATCAAAACCGTAATTTTATGTTTTTTTGGAATGTCTTCTATTTTGCAAACTAAACCAGAATCCTCTGTTTTCTTTTCTTATTGTTTGCTATTTATCAGTTTTGAAAAGAATATCTCATATGAGGGTTTTGAATCAAAACCCGAAAAAGGAAACAAAGGATTATGGTATTGATTCAAAACTTCAAAGTAGCAGACATTACTTTAAGAAAAACATAAGATATGGGTTTTAAAAATATGATACAATGAAAAAGAAACATAGGTTTTGGTAATTCATATAGTAGGAATTCTAAAAATCAAAACATAGCGATTAGGGATTTGATTTATAATAGACGACATTACTACATAGGATTAGGTGATGAATGAAAAATATGAGAGATTACTATAAGATAACATATGATTAGGGCTTTAATTCAAAATAGTAATGTCTCTAATATTATCTTATGTGTTTTAATCAAAACAATAGCAGAAGGCGATACGAGAAAGAAAACATAGGGAATATTGTTTTCATTCAAATATAGTAGCGTATTCGAAAATAAAAACACTGCAGTAGGGTTTTCATTGAGCTCGAAGACGACATAATAGAAACGTGAGGGATTAGATTTTCTGAGATGAGAAATAGGAGACATTACTATTAAGAAAAAATAGGATTAGGGTATTAAATGAGAAATATGAGTTATGAAAAGAAAACGTAGAAGTAGGGTTTTCATTGAAAAATATGGACATTTAGAAAAGAAAACAATGGATGAGAGTTTTGATTGAAAAATATGAGACATTACTATAAGAAAAAATGGGATTAGGGTTTTGAACTAAATAATAGTAGTACATTCGGGGACATATTATTTTGGGTTATAATTGAAAGTATAGTAGGCATTCCTGATTATAGGATTAGTGTTTTGATTGAGAAAAATATGAGACGTCAGAAAAATAAAACATAGGATTAGGGTGATAAATAGATAAATAGCGGACATTGAGAAAAGAAAAAACACTAGGATTGAGTATTTTGAATAAAAATAGAAGACATTTACAAAAGAAAACATAGGATTTTGGTTTTCATTTAAAAATAAATAGGAGTCATTCTAAAAACTTGGATTAACTTGATTGAGACATAGGCATTACTATAGAAAAAACATAGGATTAGGGGTTTAATTCGAAAATTTTGAGTAATTCAAAAGGAGAAAATATATAATTAAGGTTTCCCAATTAAAAATTATTAGATGATTACGAAAATAGATAAAGAGACTATTGACTATGTGAGAAAACATAGTATTTTGGATTTCCTTTGGAGATATGTTTTCTGAAATGTCTACATTATTTTTAATCAAAACTCTAATCCTATGTTTTTTTTTTGGATGCCCACTATTTTTAAATTTTAATCAAAACCCAAATCCTATGTTTTCTTATTATAATGTCTCTATATTACGAAATCAAAAACCCTAAACCCTATGTTTCTTTTTGAGAATGTCTTCTATCTTTTAGTTTAGAAACCATAATTCTGTATTTTTCTTCTCAGAATGTGTCTTATTTTCAATTTCAGATGAAAATCCTAATTCTTTTCATCAAAACCTAATCTTTTTTCTCTTTCGAGACGTCTCTATTCAAAACACTAATCCTAAGTTTTCTTATAGTAATGTCTCCTATTTTCAATCAAATCCAATCCTATGGTTTTTTCGGAATGCCTCCGATTTTTAAATCAAAACACAAATCCTATATTTTATTTTCGCAACGGGTCCTATCTTTTACTCAAAACCCTAATACTATGTTTTCTTTTCTTCGTATACCTGTTTTTATCATTGAATCAAAACCCGATAACTAAATACTATTTTCTTTTCGAATAGCCCATATTTTTCAATAAAAACCTAACCTTTTCTTTTCTTTTTAGCAATGTCTCGCTATTTTTTGAAACAAAACCATAATCTAATGTTTTTATCGAATGCTCACGCAATTTTTGAATCACTATTTCTACAGATTGCTATGATTATGTTTGAATACATTAATCTGTTTTCTTATAGTAATGTCCCTACTTATCAGTGAAACCATAATCCTATATGTGCAGAATGTCAACTACTAGTCAAACCTCTAATCTTATGTTTCTATCATAGACGTCTCCTATTTATCAATTCAAAGCCCTAATACTATGTTTTATTTTTCGGAATGTCTCCATCTTTTTCCAAGTAAAGCCCTAATCCTATGTTTTCATGAGATGCCAATCATATTTCAATCGAAAACCCTAATCCTATGTTTTCTCTATAATGTACTACTATTATTTTTAGTCAAAACTCTAATCCTACTTCTCCTCGTATGGTGATGTCTCCTATCAACTAACAACCATAATTCTATAGTTTTTCTTCGGATGCCTACTATATTTGAATCAAACGTAAATCCTGTGTTTTCTTTTTCATAATGTCTCCTATTTTGCAAGCACAGCCCATACATCCTATGTCTAATGTCTCCATATTTATCAGGCTTTTGAAAAGAAAACATATACAGCCTAATTCAAAACCCGATAGTCAGTATGTTTCTCATTTCAGTAATGTCTCCTATGGTCTTTTCATGGAATGTTTTCTGCTTTTTGGATCGAAAACCCTAATCTTATGTTTTGTTTCAGAATATCCTCGCTATTTGAGAATCAAAGAAACAATAATCATATAGTTTTACTGTTTTAAATGTCCCTCATAGTTTATAACCAAAACCCTAATCCCTGCATGTTTTCTTATAATGGTGGTTCCACTCTAATCAAACCATAATCCTATGTACACTACCCAGATATGCTCTCTCCTTATAATCAACATCATGGTTTTATGTTTTGTTTTCAAATGCCTCTTTTATTTAGAAATCAAAATGTCAATCACATGTTTCTAGTTTGGGAATGTCTACGATTTTTAATGAAAACAATAATCGTATAAGTTTTCACTTTGGCCAATGTGTGTAATATTTTTAATAAAACCATATAATCCTAAGTGAATGGCTCCTATATCAAAACCATAATCCTCATGTTTTCTTTTGGGGATGTCAACTATTTTTGAATAAAAGAACAGCGTGTGTTTAATTTACATAATGTCTCATAATTTCCCATCAAAACTATACTCCTATGTTTTCTTTTCGGAATATCTATTATTTTATATTCATAACCCTATTCCCTGTTTCATTTCTTTCGAGATGTCTCGTATTTTCAATCAAAACAATCTTATCTTATCTCGGATGCCTACTATATTCCAATCAAAACTATAATCCTACCCTTTTCTTTTGAATTCATACTATTATGTATCAAAACCCCAATCATATGTTTTTTTATAGAAATGTCTTCTATTTATCAATCAATACCCTAACCTTTATTTTGTTTTTGTAATACCTCCTATATTTGAATTAAAACCTTAATCCTATGTTTTATTTTAGCAATGTCTAATATTTTTTAATCAAAACCCTAATCCTATGTAATCTATTTTTGAATCAAAATAATAATCATATGTTTTTTTTTCTAATGTCTCATATTGTTTTTGTAATCCTCATTTCTTGC
>NC_052490.1:22398054-22413675 GCF_009730915.1 Dioscorea cayenensis subsp. rotundata | reverse complement strand
ACGTGCATACTCACGTAAAAACAAATAAAAATAAAAAAAAAATCCAAGCATGCACTCAATTCAATATGCAAGTAGATGAACATGCATAATGTTTGATTTTAAAATAATGTATATGCAAAGCTGCGGTTTGATGCGATAAAGGTAGTTGAGAACATATATGAGCTACCACCTACATTCACTCTTCTCACAATTACATGTGAATATCGTATATGAATATTGAAGAAACAAACCTCTTATCTGGTAAATAAAAAAGGGCATTACATGCATGCTTGTTGGATGTGCCCATCCCTCACCAAACATATAAAATGATGAGAGGCATGCTATATGGCCTCCATCAATTAGAAGAACATGAAGTTGAAGCGATCACTGGAGAGTATGGTGAGTGACAATAAAATCTAGCATCTCTTTAGATGGTTAGAGAAATAGAAGGTGCACATTCTAAAACTATATTTGTTGGTGATATATGGATTGATTTAAATGTGGAAGAATATTGTATTTCGTGGGAGAACTGCGTCTCGTACCTCATGGTTCTTCCTCACCAGCTAGCTTATTGAAGAATGCTACTAAAGTTATGACCGTGCTCTATGCATAATTCTTTTGGATTTACTTTTATGGATACCAAAATGATGGATTTGAGGTTATAAAAAAAATGGAAGAAGTGTTACATGCATGCATGTAAGCGTGTACGTACTCACCATAACAAAAAGGCCCCATCATGCATATAACAAATATGGGTCAGCAAAGCATGCAATGCGATGATAAGGCACAGGCAGCGATGCCTCATTTTAAGGCGAGCATGAAATACTTATTTCAAGACAGCTATGAGGCAGGCAATGCAGTGACAAGGCACAGGCGGCGGCAGTGATATAAAATATATATATATATATATATATAAGTGATGTAATAAATATGTTTATATAATAAATTTGCAAATCTTTTCGCTGTTACTTGTACTTTTGCCCTTAATCGGAGGTTCCTAAGATTTCTAATCTAGGGTAATTAATAATAGAGGCTTGCCTCTATTAGGAATGAAAGAACCCACACAAAACAAATACGATATTTGTGCTTCGATACATCGTCTGGTGTCTTTTCATGATGCCGGATGCATATTTTCGATCCCACAAATTCTGGCACGCCCGGTGAGACCCATTCCTCCTCCCATCTTTGAGGCAAAAGTACAAGTAAAGACATTGTTTCTACATCCTATGAAAGATATCTAATAATGTTTCTTTTTATTTTGCAGGAAACGAAGAACAAATGGCACTCAAAAACTCAATCACATCTGGAAGTCGAAAACTCACAATTTTCCTTGGCGAAGGAACTGAAGTGCAACTGCCCAACTGCACATTCAACACTGGAGCTGGAGGAGCTGAGCTGACCTTTGGCACCATATCTGAGTCGGTGCAGTTCCTAAGGAGACCCGCACCTTCGAAGGAGACCCTGACAGTCCCGCGGCTTCCATCCAAAGGGCGTCGCCCCAATGTGATTATTCCTGCAACTGGCGAGGATGCTGATGTCAAGGACTCACCAAGACTATCTGTATTTGAGAGGCTATCCCACCCTAAGAGGGTAGTTCACATGAATGATGATGAGGATGATGATGAACCCGCTTTCACCATTACAACAAAGGGGCGGGAAAGTGGAATTTTCCACTCATCTGAGGAAGACACACCAAAGAAGAAAAGTGTGTTTTCAAGGCTCACACAAAGGAAAGTCAAAATTCCAAGACAAAAGTTGGATTTTGTGTCTTTCCAAGAACATAAGAGTGATCAAATGAGTACCTTCAATAACTCATTTGAACCTCTTAACCTGGTGAAGAAGAACGCAACCACTGCAGACTTGCGCTCCCAACTGAGTAAAAATAAGGTTGACCGACCTCCAAAGTCCTATCACAGGAATTCATTTGGTCAGAATCTCTACAAGACTTACACAGCATCAAGGAAACTGCAGTCAGAGAAGATAAGACCAAAAGAATTCTATCAAAAGAAGAAGCAATTGATTTCAATAGCGCAGAAGACAGTGTTTGATCGCTTAGCTCCTACAAGAAATCAACCCAAGGTTGACAGGTCTAAATTTCAATGGAGGAGGGAAATGAAAGATGAAGAAATGTCTGATGCAGATGTGGAAGTACACACTTGTCGTATGGTTACTGAAGCAAGAGGAGATCCTGCACCCGAACAAGAACAACCGGGACCTGTTACAAGATCCCGTAGAAGAGCAGCAGACTCTCTGAATGGAGAAGAAGGTTCTAGCCATGTGCCGCCACATGAGGAGCAAGGGATAGGGACTATCCTTCCACCACTCCATGTACCAAGGAAGCACAAAGAAGTACAGCAACTAAATGAAGATGAAGAGGATGAACCTGTCTTTATTCCTCAAAAGGGACATCGTGATACTGAATATCAAAGACTCAATGACAACATGGCCATGTTGATGGGGTCAGTGTTACAAATGCAAAAACAAATTAAAATCCTCATGGAAAATCAACCTGAACAACCAGGAAGATCGAGGAGCCCAACCCGACGGCCGAGAGAAGCCCTGAGGCCAGTTGAGCAAGGGGTAACCCCACGGTTTCCTATGGAGAATGTGCAGAGGTCTAGAAGTCCAACACCACCTCCAAAGGAAACCTTCAGGCCAGCAGAACAGGGGAGAACCTCTTATGCTCCTGTTCAGGAACAATCAGCCTTAATGACTCGGAAAGAGATACATCGAATGGTAGTTGCTGAATTAAATCAAGCCAAAGGAATTGAAACAAGGGCAGATAGAGATAAGCCCTATCCCAGCTACCATGACTTGGTGCCTTACCCCAAGGGATATAATGTTCCTAAATTCAAGCAATTTACTGGGATTGGCAATCCTGACCAACACTTGGCTCATTTTGTCACGGCTTGTGGAGATACAAGTGCGAAGCCATCGCTCCTCCTCAGACAGTTCTCTGCAAGTCTAGTAGGAGTAGCATTTGAATGGTATGCAAATCTGCAACCCGAGTCGATTCAAACATGGCAGCAGTTAAAAGGTGCATTTCTAGTACGGTTTGGGGGCATAAGTGACAAAATCACAATTGCTGACCTAGTAGCCACTCGCCAAAACAAAGATGAAAAAGTGGTCGATTACATTATGAGATGGAGGAATTTGAGCATCAAATGTGAACAACCACTCGATCAGCAGCAGGCAGTGGGTTTATTGCTGGGGAACATTGATAGTTGGATGTCACCTTTCTTGAGTACATCTAGCATCACTACATTCCAAGGCTTAATCTCACAAGCTAAAAAATTGGAAAGGACCAACCCAAAGGTGTTGTCCAATTTCCAAACCACTTCAAGGAGTGACAAAGACAAATCCAAGAAAACAGAAGGCGTCAAGTACACTGCTACTACCTTCAATATTGAGAAGGGGAAAGGCGTAGCAGAGTCCCATAAGCCGGAACAAGCTAAGGTACCTAGCTTAGGTGCTACTGACAATGAGTCAAAACCTCTTCCTTCCTTAAAGGATAGGATGAATAAGAAGTATTCCTTCAGAAGAGATAAAGTACATAAAATCTTCAAAGATGCTTTGTGAGAGAGGGTCTGCAGACTCCACAGATGCAAAAAGACACGAAGAGCAAAGCAAGAGCAGATCATCCCAATTATTGTCCATATCATAGGGTGTTGGGACATACAATAGAAGATTGTTATGTTTTCAAGGATTGGGTCGAGCGACAATACCAAGAGGGCAAAATCACACTCTCAAAGAATGTCTTGTCCGAGCAACCAGCTGAACATATACGCTACGTGACTGCCCTAAACCAAGAAGGGTCATCCCAAAGGGAAGTTACAGTGATTGGTAACAAGGTGATATTTACATCAACAGAAGATGACAAACCTTGTGCTGTCCCAGAAGAGTTATGGGAAGTATTTATATCCAAAAGATCAATGAAGATGTTAAAAAGGTTGGCTGAATTGCCAGGGATCATTTGGAAGCGCTCTCAGCAACCTCATAAAGGTCACCTAGGACAAAGCGGGTCAAAGAAAAAAATAACAAGAAAAGAAAGCAAAAGCGCGAACAATCAAAGCGCAAGAAATCTATTATTGAGGGAGTATATTGAGACCCTTGAAGAATATGAGCGAGAAAGAAAGGGTTACGATTACCCTCGGAGATTATTTTTCCCGAAGAAATCGAGGAGTTACTCGAGGGAATTAACCGAGAAAAATTGAAATGAAGAAGATGTGCAAGTGGAGACTTGCGGAGGTTATTCCAGGAGGGAACCGTTATATAACCAGAAGATGATGATGAATATGATAGCTTTTACGAGCCGGAAGAGTCATATGACCGTTACGGTCGACCCTATGTCGATAAAAAGCAAAGAAAGAAGATATTCAGTGGAAAGAGTAAAGAAGCATGACGCCAAGCTCTTGGAGCCCTACCCACAACTAATATCCAAAGAACCATATTACACCCCGAAGACCCCAAAATATAAGGTCTTGAAGAAAGTCATGCTGTGAAGACATCCCACGCTTTCATTCAAAGGGTAACGGAGGAGTCAGGGTCGATAGGCTACAGCGAGTTACATATTGAAGATGCTTTGAGTGGGGATGAATCAGGACATATCCTCCGGAATCATCAGGGACAAAATTTTTGTTTTCGGAGAGGTCGTGGATTCTCCAGCCCCTTCTAAAACAACAAATATCAAAGAAAGATCTATCAGGAAAGATAAAAGGATAGAGCTTTTTGATCAAGCTATAGAAAATGGATTGAATTTGCATAAACCCAAAAAGGCGGCTAATGCATCTTGGTAGACATTCAAGCTACTGCCAATATCACCGGCTTACAGGACACACCATAGAAGAATGTCATGATTTCCAAAAATGGTTGCAAGGACAGGGTTTCTCGGGAGAAATTTGACACTCACCGAGGGATTACTTTTGAAGAAAAAGGAGAATGTTATGCTATAAATGCTCATGATGATTCAGAAGATGAGCTAAACTTCCCTAATGAGGAAGATGAAGCACCACAACATGTACATCAGATGCAGCTTAGAACTGGGAAAACACTTCAGTCAAGACAGGTTCCCAGTTCAAATAATCGAGATAAAGGGAAGATGATTGAAGAAGATAATCGAGATAAAGCCAAGCTACAATATTTTGGCACATTTGAAGAAAGTCCCAGCACTCCTTAGTATGTACGATGCATTGATGATGTCAGCTGAGGTCAGGGAGTCTTTAATACATGCCCTACAAAATCCTGAGAAGTATCAAGCATACTTCGCCGAAGTCAACATAAAAGAAGCCCTATATACATCTCATACATCTTTAGTGTCCTTCACAAATGAGGACCTATTACTTGGGACTACGGACACAATGAGACCACTATATGTGACGAGGATTTTTGTGATGGAGTAAAGATCAACCGGGTTTTGATTGATCCAGGGTCTTCTTTGAATTTAATGACCCTCAATACTCTTCGAGCATTGGCTCTTGAAGTATGCCATTTATCTTCGGAGAGGATTATTATCCAGGGCTTCAATCAGCACAGCCAAAAGGCATTGGGATCGATTACTCTCCCCCTTAAATTTGGAAAAATATCATCTGATGTGAAATTTCATGTAATTGAGACTGATCAAGGCCCTATAAAAGCCCTCTTAGGAAGGCTATGGACTCATGAAAACCGAGTTGGTTCCTTCAACCTTGCAGCACATCGCGCAGTATTTGGTGGATGGGGAAGAGTTGGAATTGATGGAGAGATCAACCCTTTGGCATCCACGAAGTACACTATGAGGATGCGAGGTATTATCTTAACACATCAAACCAACCAAAAGGGGCAAATTGTCCGTGCCTGGAAGAAGTGTCTTTGATCAAGACTGTACCAAAACTACCCCTGTGCTCCACAGAACCGCGGCACCTCACTTTGGTAGTGACACTCGAGTCATCGAAGATGAGAGCGATGCAGATATACACCAAAGTAAGGGTCAAATTGAAAGATCTACTGAAGAAAATGCATTATACATTACGAGGATTCCAGATGGGCTATACAAATCCTTGGATGACTTGAATGTAACACAGTGGAGCATCTAAAAATATTTTATGTGCCACTGGCATGAAAAAGGAGAGAGGTATCTCTTTATAAGGACAAAGAGCAAGAAGACCTTAAATGATGATATCATAAATATTGAAGAAATAGAAGATGATGAAGCTCAACCCATAAATTTCCCAAGCCATTACCCTAACAAGCTCAGGAAGATAGTTGAGAGATTTGGGAGCAAAATCAAGTGGTCAAGGAGGTCACATCAGGGCTGCAGCAGTTGTGGGCATCCTACACATGATAGACAAGAATGGGATAGGGCTATTCTGAGTTTTCAAGCACTCATGTTACATGGTAACATTGCGGTGAGTGAGGAAGAGGAAATAAAGATGAAAAATGCACCACTCTCAGAATCTAGAAGGCAGGGAGGGCAAGCAACAATTGATGAGTTAGTTGAAATCGACTTGGGAAGCGGTGATGACCCAAGACCAACTTTCCTAAGTGCACAACTATCAGAAGAAGAAAAATCATCATTCAAGGCTCTCTGAAGGAGCATATTGATGGCTTTGCTTGGAACTATAATGAAATGCCGATTAGATGATGAGCTAGGGTCTGCTGCACGTACTCACCATTGATCCTAATGCTACTCAAATCAACAGCACCAAGGAAGATGAAGTTTGACCTAGAAGAAAAGGTGATAGAAGAGACCAGAAGTCGATCAAGCAAATTTTATCGGGAGAAGAAACATACCTCGATTGGGATAGCTAGTGCATAGTTCCCGTGAAAAGAAGAATGGACAAATACGGATATGTGTAGACTTCGAGTGACCTGAATAAGGCATGTCCTAAGGATGATTTTCCCTCCCGCTTATGGAGCTCATGATCGACAACACCTCGCGGGTATGAGATGTTTTCCTTTATGGATGGATGATATCTCGATACAATCAAATTAAAATGCATCCAGAGGATCAAAGAATACCGCTTCCGAACACCCATGCGGAATCTATTAGCTATAGGGTAATGCCTGACTCGGATGAAGAATGCGTGAGCGACATATCAAAAGAGTATGACCGCAATATTTGATGACGTTTAATCACAAAGTTGTCGAATGCTATGACGATCTTGTGGTTAATACAACCCAAAGACAAGCATCTCGATGATCTGGACGATCGCCTTCATCGCCGCATAATACAAGTTGAAAATGAATCCCATGAGAGTGTGCTTTTGGAGTCCCTCTCGAAAAATTCCCTAGGCTTCATCAGGAGGCACTAGGGAATAGAGATAGACTCCTCCAAGATAAAGGAAAACCTCGAAATGCCACCTCCTCCCAGAACATCGCAAATTTGTCGCTCCACAGGTCGCGTTAGCATACATCGAGATTTATCTCCAACCTCTCCGGGAGATGCAAGCCTTATCTAAACCGGTCAAGAAAAATGCTCCTTTCAAATGGGATGATGAATGTAAGAGAGCTTCGATGACATCAAAACAAGACTGTTGAATCCACCGGCTAGCAGTCACGATTCATGGAAAAGCCTCCGATCTTATATATGTACCTGCATTGGAAGGGGTCTTTGGGGGCTATGTTGGCCTCAGAATAATGAGTTAGAAGGTAAAGAAAAATGCGTTTATATTACCCTTAGCAGATGTTGGTGAGAGCTCGAGTAAATATACGCCCGATTGAAAAGCATCACTGCCTAGCCTCGTGTTTGCGGTAGCCAAGAAGTTGAGATAACTATTTCAAGCAGCTGATAGTAATACTCATATCATAGATCCACTAAAATACCATGACCAAAAGCCGCTGTATACAGAAGACTAGCAAAATGGGCATTGATTCGTCGGAATTTTGACATAACTTATACTCCAACGAGAAGGCAATTAAAGGGCGAAAACTGCGTGACTTCTAGCAGCGACATCCTCTCCTACGATTCACCCACTTAATCTCAACCCACGATGAAGAGACATTAATGGTGGAAGAAGCAGGCGGCGACTATACTTTCGATGGAGCCGTCATCTATAAAACCGCACTCATGTCCCAAATGCCACAAATCAGCCGAATAGGACTGTATCTGCACACACCCATCGGAAGCGGGGAATCTCATATGCCTCTCCCTTTACTGAACCATGTACAAACAATGAGGCGCGTAAATATGAATCCCTCATCAGATGGTTTGAACTAGTAATCAAAATGGGGGATCCAAGACATACATATGTTTGGAGACTCTAGCAACTCATTATCAAGCAAGTCGAAGGAGACTACAAGATATACAAACCCTGAACTTCTTAAATATTATAAGAAGGTCAAAATACATGAAGAAAATCTCTGGCAGATTTAGGAGGGTTTTCAAGATCGAAAATGGAGAAGCCGATTCAACGGCCCAAAGTAGCAAAAGGAACTCGCAAATCCAAAATTACGAAGAAATCCATATAACCATAAAAATAGAAGACCCATTAGTACAGATCCTCGACGAAGTCAAGAGGGAGCGTCTGCAAACGCAGGTCTTCATTCTCGAAATGCCAAAAAGAAGATCTGGAGACAACTGTTCATGGAATATTTGAAATATGATAACTCCCCGGGATAAAATCGAAAGGTCTTCGCATCGAGAGCCCTAAGATTTACCCTCATAAATGATATATTATACCGAGTCTTACTGATCAATCGCTTTCCCGCGTGCCTCCGCTATGCAAAGAAGCAGTTATGCGATGTGCATCCGGGATATGTGGTCGCGACTAACCGGGACCCAAGATGCGACTCAAGATCAGCGCTGCAGGGGTCATCGCAACCATGGTCGGAGAGTGCATTAATTATGCTAGAAAATGTCATCTATGCGATACATGGAGACTTTATTCATAAACTATCCAAATCCTTTACACCCCACAGCCCTCTTCATGGCCTTGAGATATAGGGGAACGGATGATGATCGGTCCTATTGAACCACCATCATCTCTGGACATCGATTCTATTGGTCGCAGTAGTATTTGTACCGATGGGCGCAAGCAATCCCACTTCGAGAAGTCAATGCGAGAATATCCTCAAATTCTCAGTGAAAAACATCCTATATAGATTTGGGACTTCCAAGGAAGAATTGTCGCGACAACGGGCGCTTTTAGGTGCTTCCAAAGGTTGGGAGATCAGCGACATCAGTAAAAATAGATCGAGATGATACCTCCATTATATAATGCTTCAGAAGCGAATGGACTAGCGAAGATTTCAACAAAAACCCTCTCAAAGCTGATGAAAGCAGAGTTGATCCTAAAACAAGAGAGATTGGCATGAAAGACTTTTAGACAGTCATTTATGGGCATGTCGCGACTACCTATAGGACTTTCCGACACCAATGCAATACGCGTACATTCTTTGGTGTTTGGAGCTCAGCGAGCTTTACCTCTCGAAATCCGGACACTCTTCCTCATGATGGCAATTGCAAAATGAAATTTCTAATGAAAGATACAATGTCCGAAGCCAAGCTTGGATGGAGTTGGACTCTCTTGATGAAAAAGTGCATTAGGGTGCAACACTCGAAGTCTACAAAGCATCAAATGTCTCGAAGCATATAACAAGATGGCACATCGGGACTTTAGACCAAAGGAGATATATAGGATCGTCCTGTCCTCGGAAGACCCACCATCACCAACAACAAAAGGCCGAGCAAATCTCAAAAGCAAATTGGGAAGGCCCTTATGTTGTGGAGATCGCCTACGAAGGAGGCGATATCAACTTATTGATACTAATGGACAAAAGACCTACCGGCTGCCACCCATCAATGGTCAAGCCGTTGGTGATATGTCTAATGTGTAAAATGTTTCACGGCGATCGCTGTCCTCAACCCCTCATAAGGGTTGACTAGTCATGTACAATTAAATGTACTCTGAGGCAAAAACATTTATTTCATGCATTTATGTACTAAATCATTTTTGTACTAAAAATCTGCCCAATAAAATAGCATGCTTTGTCTATGAAGGAACGTCCGGCCTCCATGTGTAGACCGGCCGCATGGGCTTGCTGCGTTTCGAGGCAACAAACATATATATTGGTCCTCATATAAAACAAAACAAAAACAAAACAAAACAAAACAAAACAAAAAAAAAAAAAAAAAAAAAACTTATGCATGAAAACTAAAGTTTCTTTGATATTATTGCTCCAATCATGTCTTCATCAAAAATTCAAATTCACTTAGATTGCCTTGCAGTAGAAATTTTCAAATCATAAATATATGTTTGTCTTCAATCTAAACGGGTTGAAATTTGATTTGAAGATTTCAAGGACGTATTGAAGAGTAGGGTTGTGGCCATGTTGCAGACACCGCTTCTATGTTCGGCGATGCCGAATGTGTCCATCGGACAATGTCACAAATCTGGACTGGTCTAAAATTTTTGTCCAAAACCCAGCTTTGATAATGTGAACGGTTAGATTGAGTCTCAAGTCCATCAATTATCAAAATAAAATCACAAATCAAAGATGAAATTCATTGATAATTACACAACATATTCAAATTCTAGCCTGGATCAACAGTCAAAAGAGCTCCAATCCTGTTTAAATTTTTTCTATATAATTGAGGTTCTGATTTTCAATGTAAACGGTGACGATTAAATCTCTAAGTACAACTTGTCTAAATTTCTGCCTAGCTACTCATCATCATTTCCAGAATCACATTAAAATCATACAAATTTTGGTGAAAATTTATAGTCATTTGCAAAGTCCTTATCCTTTGGCCATTATGAACGGTGGTGGAGATTGGAATTTGATCTCATTTGATTATCATAAAAAATTGAGTTCATGCACCTTGTTTGTCTAATTCCTCGCTCGCCTATGGTGTTACCAAGTGATGAATGGCTTAAGGAAATCATCTCCAAATGGATGAAAATATTGAGAAATACAAAGCCTTCATTCAAAAAAATAAAAAAATAATAAATCATGAGATTTCAATTCTATTCTATTAAAACAAAGAGGCACAGGAAAGGAAAAATGCTAAATCTTTATTCAAACTAAAATGTCCATGATCATCGTTTTAAAACTAAAAACAAGCTAAAGCATAAACAAACTAGAAAAGAAAAACTAATAAAACGAACTAGAAAAAACATAAAAGAGAAAAGGGCTCTTTAATGCTTCCAGTAAATTTCAACAATGGTCTCTTTTGCTTCTTCCAACTCGGGCCAAGCCATTTAGTGAAAATAGCCACAAGAGGAGTATCTGTCTTCCTACCAAAGAAGTCAGGTTCCTGGCCCCATCCAATGCAACTTGGAAGACTATTGTGTATGCCTGGAGGCTTCAAGCAGATCCATTGAATCCGCCCATCTTTGCCTGTGAGTCTTCATTGTGCCTGAACCTCGTGAAAGTTCAAATTTTGAAGTTGCCGTTCCTTTCAGCTTAGTTTTGATACTTCCTTGCTCGTACTCTATGTCATTGGTCCAAATGTCATCCTTTAGACTGTTAAGATGCCTGCCAAAGTTCTCTTCGGTACGATGTTTTGGCTTGTTGATTGGCTTCGGGATGCAAGCTTGGAAACATTAGGATCCTAAGGCTTCTTTTAGTAGGGATGCACATCGCAACGACCATCTTCCCAAAGTGCCCTCTAGATTGTTCAAATCAACGCTGGAGTTATTGGAAAGAGTAATTTTGACCTTCACTTTGTTGATGATGTCTGTGCCAGAGCTGCCGCCGCCGAGGACTTGATGTTGCTGATCATCCGTCTCGCAGCGAAACTACATTCCGTATATATCTTTCAAACCCAGTACACACACACATACAAATAAATTTTGACCTTCGTAACAACACACAATAATAAAGATTAAAAAAAAACCTTGCTTGTTCTGCAAAATGGTAATCCCTACGCCTAAGATTATTACACAGAGCCATCACTTCCAATTCTTTCTCGTGAGTATGAACGCCCTTGCAATTTCTTGGACGTCTAAAAACCGAAGAAAAAAGAGAAGAAGGAAAATTTTTTTATATATATATATATCATGGAGGTTTCGCAGAAAAGAAAGTAACAACTAAATAATACCTCTCGCTCCGCATTCCCAGAGGTGTGGTAGTATCAACACTGACGCTACCACTATTCCGGAAGCGCGCATCGTCGTCAAAGTAGAGATTTTCTCGCTGCTAAGTGACATACTTCCTCAACATGAGAGCATTCGACCATCACTCTCCATCGAAGAGAGCGCATCTTTATGAAACTTGCGAGGGAGTTTGACCAAAAGGATGAGACACTCTCATTTTCTTTGGTTATTGGGGTTTTGCGGTTGTCATTTCCGAAGTGTGCATCCCTAATATAAGAAAATTTAAACAAATAAGGGCAAAAAAAAAAAGGGAGAGAAAATGCCAGCTAAGGTTGTCTCCTCATTAAAATATAATACATAACTTCTCGCGCATGGATGCGTGCTGAATTAGATGGATGAGGATGTATACTACCATTATGTTTACATAAATGCTTGCGGACCCCACTGCGGTTCTATGCCATTCAAAATGCATGATGCATGTTGGTTGTGTTACATGTGCATATGGTGCCTATTCATAGTTTTATTATAAAATATTTACCATGTTGAACCCCCAAAAATAAAAAATAAAAAATAAAAATAAAAATAAAATAAAAATAAAAAAATGAATGATGAGTTCGATGATGAGAAAAAATGTTTGAAAAATAGAGAGGAGGGTTCGCTGGTAAAATTTATGGAGAAATAAAAAAAAATATGAGTTAGAGTTGACTACAAAACAAAAAACAAAAAAATGAAGAATATGAAATATGGAAGTTTAAGGGTTACTGCAAATATTGAAGAAGTGTGGAAAAGGGAAAAGAGGGGTTAGTTGGGCAGAAAATTATGAAAATATGTTAAAATATGAAAGAAGGGTTTAATTGCAAGAAAACTATGAAAAATAGGAAAACATGGAAGTTTGATTCATTTTAAAATTTTGATGAAATAAAAGAGGGTTAGAGGGTCAGAAGCGAGTTTACTTGATCTAGTTGGACATTTATCAAGTTAGATTCAAGGATGCATAATGAAGAATATATATATATATATATATTTCTGCTTCTGTGGGAGCTCGTATGCGTCTCTGGGTCACAATCAATGGGAACGTCATCAATTCTTGAAGGACTTTGAATAGCCCTAACGGTATACAATGAGATTATCTCATGAATTTGTATCCTATATTGAAAATAAAACGAGTTAAAACATGGACTGGAATCAAATAAAAGTATGAAGTGGCAAGTTTGACTTTGAGTTAAAATTTGGACTGATTGAGTCAAGTAAAAAGTGTGAAATTACAAAGTTTGACTTTGAGTCAAATAAAAAAACACAAAGTTTAATTTTGAGTCGAAAAAAAAAATTTTAAGGAAAGGAAAAAAAAAATTTCAAAAAAAAAAAGAAGGAAAAATTTTGAAAAAAAAAATATAAAAATAAAAAAAATTCTGAATTTTGCAGAAGATAAAAATTAATTAATAGAAGAATAAAAATTCGAATTTATAATAATAATAATAATAATAATATATATAAAATAAATGAAATATCATGTGTGTTGAAGGAAAAGAAAGGAAAATCATTGGATAATAAATATCAAAAAGAAAGAAAAGAGAGCGTGAAAGAGAAAGATTCCTAGGGTGAGGAAGAAATGCTTTTCTTGAAGAAAAGTAGTAAAGGAAGTGATTTTTCTTTTGGAGAAATAAATAAATATAATTGAATAAATAGAATTGACATACAACCCAGTTCTTTGTACGCTTTTAGATGACAGACAATTGGGTGGGTGAAGTAAGATCCGGTGTCATCGAGTGAGCCATATATTTTCATTGACAATCTGTCAGCTTCGAGATTGCCCTCGCTTCCTATTAATGTTTCTCTCTTGTCTCTGCGAAGTCGTCTTGGATCGACAATGAATACCTCTGTTTGAGCTTCCAGCGAGGTTCTCCAGACCATTTACATCGGCAAACAGAGTATAAAGTGCCACTTCTACTATCGTGCATCGGGATGTAGAATGAGGCTGTAGATGTCCGCTGGTGAGAAAGATGGAGCGAGTGCGCAAGATCGGGAGAAGGGCCTCACGGGAATATTAATGAAGCCTGGAAGTATCGCGGTACGTATCAAATTAGGCGCCCAAATCGATGTGGATTACCAGGTTACTGCAAAATCTCACTAACCTGCGAGCGGAAAGAAATTCCACGCAATTTATCACATATTCCATGGTATATGAATCAGTACATAAGGTCGATCGAGTGCTCCCGGAATCTCGTACCACCCTCGAAATCGTTTATAGAGTGCATGAATGAGGAAAAGGCGAGATGTGGAAATTGCTTTCGTAGCCGGATAAAAGGTTCCTCATGTCCCATGCCGGATTAGCCAGTAGCCAGATGCTTATGGCTGGAATTCAGTAAAGTGCATGACATCGCCGGTATTCTCGGTGACCAGGGGGATACTTGAGGTGTTGTCGTCTATCCTCCTGAGATATACTGCCGAAAATAATAACTTGACTAGCGTACAAAGAAATGAGCGGGGAGCAACACGTGGTGGAATATCACAGTCCTCTGCATCACACGCTAGCCATGGCAGTGAAAGCCTAGAGATATAGCGTGCTAGCTGCGAGGCCAGCTACTCTCCTCCGTGCGCGATGTTGCATGCCATCATAAAACTCTGGTCTGAGCCCACTTTACATTTGCGAGTCACCGGCCATGATCGCATGATCGCGTCAATGCCAAAGCAGCCTTCGTCGCCTGTGAAAACAAGCATTGGAGGGTTGGGCCGCCCGATCTATGGCGCTATGTCAGTTTCCTAAAGAACTCGCGATCCTCGAAAGAATACATCTTCGTCGGCGGCACGCGGCGAGAGCCGTTGAAGATGATCGAGATTTCTTTAAAATAGAAGACCGAGTCGTATCTTGACGAGTGTGTCGTTGGGAGGGTGTGACTACATCATAGATGTCTCCGGTGAGTGGAAGTCCCTCCGAATTCCTTGATATCCCACTTATTGAAATCCCATACGACTTCTCCGTGCTGAGAAATGGAAAGTGTTAGTGTCGGGACACCATAGTTCTACTAGGCGGCGTTTGCATAGGAAGTTATGTCAGGAAAATCGTGGCAATAGGCCGTGAGGGCACTGATCCGCCCGAGTCGATTACTGCGGATATCTCCACTGCGGTGGTTATTCACTCTCGAAATTTGGCCCACTCTGCGTGTCTGGAGGGTCGATCAAACTATTTTGGATTGGTTCCCTACCGCTTCCATCCGAGGAGTGAGAGGTGATTGATGATTCTTGATCCAAAGGGTTTGGATATCGTCGAATCTTTCCACTACTCGCCGGGGTTTCAAAGCATGAATTGCATCGATTGAGGCCCGTCTTCAAACCCAGCCGGTTTGCTTGTGGACAACTAGACGGTGTACGATCCCGGTTGGATAAGCGCTTCACGCGACTACGAGTGTTCTCCTCCTACCGTATAACGATTGCGGGTCGACGCGGAATTCAAACATAGGAGTGTGGCGCATGAAGAGTTTGACCTTGAACTTCGAACTATAATTTTAGCTCGTATTATCCCAAAAGGATTTGAGATATATTAGCCACTAGAAAGAGTTAGGAGGTTCCTACTTCTCACTCCTCAAACTCGCCAGAATTTCGTGAGACAAGTAGGAAGGGGCATTTGTTT
>NC_052490.1:22352445-22397054 GCF_009730915.1 Dioscorea cayenensis subsp. rotundata | reverse complement strand
GATTTGGAAAATCTCGCTACCTAGGCGTTAGTATACTCTGGAGGTTCATTAGCGGATGAGGTTGTGGATCTCATTTCAGTGGGTGACTAGAGGTAGTTATTATCGATTAGGGAGCTAGCTATTCGTGCACTTACTCTGGAGGTTCTGTCATCATTTGAGTTTGACAGATCTTACGAGGGATTCAACAGCCTTAATATAGTTCAGTTTAGAACATTTGGGCATCACCATAGCATGAGCATCTCTCCGTTTTCGATTCTACTTGGTTTGTACGATGAGGCATTCACTGACACTGAGGAGTATGCTCAGTTGCCAATATTATGCGTTTAGGGCCAGTATGAGCGTGGGGTTGCCAAGGCTACGTGCCTTTCTCGACCTACATTTCGATACTTATATGCCATTATGGGCAGGTCAGTAAATGTCCATGGTGATAGTACCAGCGTCCTGAGCTGGAAAAAGCTACTATATCTCTACTCGATAGTTCAAGGCACACCTATCCATCATGGACACATCCTGGCAGAGTATATATGACATTAGGGGTAGTATGTCAGATCAGGAGTGATATTCTCGGGCTCCTATATTATGAGATTAGTTATGGGTATGGGTCTCCTGGACACGATTCGAGGGGCAGAGAAGGCCAGTATACCTGCTCCCGTAGGCATGGAGACGATGAGGCTGATGGGGATAGTTCGCAGGGTGTATTCTAGAGTATATGCTTTGATTACACCCACACCAGAGATAGCCGTGGGTGAGGATAATGATGCTGAGGGTTCTCAGCCTGCCCTCGAGCCTCAGCCGGTACCAATGGAGACCGACGTACCTCCTGCGGTACAGGAGCCATCCCCAATACGCATGTTTTCACCTTCTCGAGCCTATGATCATTTTCAAAGGCTCGAGAGTGCTGTAGGGGTGTTACAGACAGAGATCGCCAAGGTTCGAGCAACACAGGCCGCACAATACACACAATTTATGGCACATTTTGACACTCTACAGCAAATCCTAGAATGAGACGTTGCCTCATCATTTGTTCTATGGCCGAGGACTCCTCAGGTATCTCCAGCACCATCATCATCAGTTCATGCACCGATTGATCCACGCAGTATATCATCGCAACCAACAGCATCAGTAGAAGAGGAACTAGAGCATGACACCGACGCTTGAAGCGTTGTTCTTTATTTCTTTCTTGTTATTTTATGTTTACTTTCTGCATTTTATATTTTAGACTTGTATACTCATAAAGGACTCTCTTTCTTAGTTTATCTTTTATTTTTCTTCGAGTTGTATTTCATTGCTTCATCATTTATATACTCGAGTTGTTTTTGTTTTTATTGAGCTTCACTGAACCCCCTTGTGTATGCATGTAGATGGTCTTGTCATTATAGGAATTGAGAACTAGTCATGGATACGGCCAATGTGGGGCATGTGTGCTTCATAACCTGTTGGAACTTTACTCCCAAGGATTTAGCTCCACTAAACGCATCACTAAGAGTCAGGGGAGTATTGTTTCAATTGCCCACTCCCACATATTTGCTTGATTACCATATTTTCTATTGTGCTTTCATGTATACATTGAGGGTAATGTTCATCTTAAGTGTGTGTTTTGGGGGGGGGGAGTTCACAGTGCACATGCCTTTTACACAATTTTTGATTTATTTACATGCTCACCTAGGCAATGGCGGTTGATCTTAGTTGAATGTTCTCATGCTCTCGTTTTTACTTGAAGTTTTAGGATTTTTTGCCCGATTGACACTTGTTGCACCACTCGCTCATGAAACTCTTTTGAAAACTCAAGTTCGATGTTTATGGGACTAATTAGTTTTGTTTCTTGTTCTATTATAAAAAATAAAAATAAAAATAAGTATTTGGCAAAAGAGAAATAGAAAGAAAATATATGGTTTAGTTGTGTATTTGGGGTGGAAAGAGCTACCGGCTATGAAGTATAAAGCTATTCTCATAAGTTGGATACTAGTTATGCCCTAATGAGGGAAAGAGCTATCTCATGAGATGAGTGAAAGATACCACCTCGAAAGTGTGAAAGTCACTTTAGCGACCGCTTCGGAAAGAGCTACCTTAGAGGATGTGTGAAGCTACTACCATCTCTTCGCTTTGTTATGGTGTGTAGATAAATAAGTCCTTTATACTTAGAACTTTGAGGAGTATAGATTGGGTTGAATTGAGTGAGTGTACACACACTTACATGATTTTTGGTTGTGGTCCTTTTTGATTCAAGTTTTCAGCTAGAGCATTGAGTTTTCGTATTTAGTGTTGAAATTCCTGTTACTCAAAGAATGCTTTCCTTGCATGCTTTGGTGAACATAAGGCTGAGCACTTTCAATCTTTCCTTTTTCTATGATTTAATATTTTATTTTAGCTTGAGGACAACCAAAAGCTTAAGTGTGGGAGAGTTTGATAAGTGCTTGTGTATTAGTAATACGAAGTATTATTTTCATATGTTAAGCATTATTTTTATCAGGTTTTAACACTAATACATGTGTATTTGTGTTCTTTTGCACATTTAGGGTTGTGAAGCTATGTTTTGACAGAAGATGCCAAAAGTAGATCGTAAATGCACTGTTTGGGGGAATCTTGGAAGGAACGAAAGCGAAGACACAAGTGTGGCTCTAAGATACGTGAATGTGTCCCAACCTCCATCTATTCGAGCCATTATAATGAGTTAGAGGGGCACGAAGGCAGTTACATTTGCGTATCCTGACTTGTGCATTGATAGCAAGATTTTCACCAATAGGGCTTTTGATTGAAGAAGAGTTGCGATCTACGGTATAAACGTGTACCCGTTTATGTTGCCTCAATGAAAAGTGTGGAACTGGGAGTGTTTAGACGGAGTACTCTAGCAGGTAATGTGACAACTCACTGTAGGAAGGCACTGTAGCAGGTGCTGTTTATAGCCGGCCGAAAATAAGATTTTCAGAGAATCCACACGGGCATGCGGAAATTCCCCACGCCCGTGTGGAAATTTCACAGGCCTCTGTGGCAGATCTACAGGTGCGTGTGGATGCCCGATTCCAACCCTATTTAAGCTTCGATTCAGCCCGATTTTGGTAATCTTCTTTCCCCCTTGTCTCCAACTTTTCTCCATCTTTTGAGAGCCCGTCGGCTAGTCTTTTCAGGGCCTTTTTGCACGTCTTTGAAGGGGTTCTCCGGATTCGACACTGCACTTCGCTTGGAAGAAGGTTATTGGGGGAGCTTTCATCGGCACCCATCTGTCGAGGTGTGCCCTAGGCCGGATAAGGGGACCTTTGGAGAAGATGAGGTTACTACACATGACTATCGACACGAATACCGAGAGGGTTTTCCTATGGATTGCTTATCTTTACTTTCAATTTCATTTTTGAGTGTATTATGCTCCATGGAGAGCTAAACTCCCTAGTGGGTACTTGGATTTTGTAAACCCTAGGATGTTATTATTTTTTTGACCTTCCATTATGATTTCTTTAATTGATGTTTTTAATTGAGTTTCAATCTTTAATGCTTGTTGAATGATTTTCCCCTACAGTGACACTAGGATTGACAGTCAATATTGGTAATGTTTGTGATGGGTGACACGCTACGAGGGTTAGACAAAGCTAGATTGGAGACGGTTGAGAGGATAAGTCGAGAGGTAGCGGACTGTTCCCTTTCCTCTCTGGTGTGATTTATCCTACCTCTATTTCCTAGAGCTCTTTGCGGTTACAATATAGTGAAGTGTTAAGGGATGAACTTCGTTGGGGCTTAGTTGCATGAGCAATAGAGTGAAGCGTTGAAGTGACTTTAGTATCTGAGGCTTAATTGTAACTAGGGGTCTTTAGTCAGGACCAAAGGGTTAGATCTACACACAAGAATAAGGTTTATCACTTGGAATCCCTAGAACTCTATGCAACCATGTGCAATGTGAGGTGTTGAGACTGAGCGATTTCTCCACCAAGACATAGTGTAGGGTTAGTAACTGTTGACCTTAGGTTTGGAACCGTTTGCATTAGGATTTCCACTTTTATCGATTGTCTTACCTCTCACTTACTTGTGCCTCTCATTCTTGTTTCTTTTATTTCTATTTACACCACATCTTATCAATGCAATTATTATTCATCTTCACTTTGTTAAGTACCAATTTAGGTATTTTTATTCCCTTCTCTCAGTGGATACAATACCCCACTTTCTTGTGATTTATTACTTCGACAAACCCGTGCACTTGCGGGTCACAGGCAAGGTGCGTTGTCAATTAGTATTATAGTTTTGATTCAAAATCGAAAAATAGAAGACATTCCAAAAAGAAAACATAGGATTACGGTTTTGATTCAAACTAAAAATTGGGAAACATTCTGAAGAGAAAGCACAAGATTATGGTTTTTATTGAAAATAGGACATTCTTAAAAGAAAACATTGAATTAGAGTTTTGATACAAAAATAGGAGACATTTCAAAAAGAAAAAAACACAGGATTACATTTTTTTATTCAAAATAAAAAAAAGGAGATAGTTCTAAAGAAAAGATATGATTATTGTTTTGATTGGAAAATTGGAAACCTTCCAAAAAAGCATAGGATTAGTGTTTTGATTCAAAAATAGGTGACATTGCGTAAAGAAAACATCGGATTATGTTTTTGATACAAAACATTAAAATTGTAGACATTTTGGAAACAAATCAAAGGATTATGTTTTTGATTAACAATCATAAAATAGGAGACATTCTGATAAGATAATATAGAATTAGTGTTTTGATTGAAACCTGAGAGACATTTCGGAAAAAAAATATAGGATTAGGTTTTTGATAGAAAACCAAAAAATAGGAGAAATTCTAAAAAGAATACATAGCTCTAGGCTTTTGATTTAAAAAAGAAGACATTCAGAAAACATAGTATTATGATTTTAATTAAAAAATAGTAGACATTCGTGAAAGGAAAACGTATGATTAAGGTTTAGATTCAGAAACAAGAAATGGGAGACATTCCTAAAAGAAAAAATATAATAAGTGTCTTGATTAAAATATAGGAGATATTTCGAAAAGAAAACATATCATAAGGGTTTTGATTCAAAGTAAAAAAATAGGAGACATTACGAAAAGAAAACATAAGATTAGGGTTTTGACTCAAAACTGTAATATAGTACACATTCCCAAAAGAAAACATAGGATAAGAGTTTTGATTCAAAGATAAGAGACAATCCAAAAAATATATAAACATTGCGAAATGAAGACATTTCGAAAGTGTGAAAGCCACCTTAGTGGCCGCTTTGGAAAAGACTACCTTAGAGGATGTGTGAAGCTATTACCATCTTTGAAATTTTTTTACCTTTTGTAGATAAATCAGACCCCTGTACTTAGAACTTTGTGGAGTATACTTTGGGTTGTTTTGAGTGAGTTCACACACTTACACAATTTCAGGTTTGTTGCCTTTTTTATTCATGTTTTTAGCTAGAGCATTCATTTTTCGTATTTAGTGTTGAAATTTCCCTTACTTGTATAATGCTCTCTTTGTATTCTTTGGTGAACCTAAGGCCAAGCATTTCCAATATTTTCGTCATCTATACACATAATGTTTTAATTTTTGCTTGAGGACAAGCAAAAGCTTAAGTGTGGGGGAGTTTGATAAGTGCTTGTGCGATAAGAATGTTAAGTGTTCTTTACTTATGATGAGCATTACTTTTATCAGGTTTTAATGCTAGTATGTATGTATTTATGTTACTTGTTTGCAGATAGGGTTATGAGGCCGAATATTACAGAAAGAAGCCAATGTGGATCATAAATGCACCAATAGGAGAAAATCTTGAGAAGGTTCAAACGCGAAGGTATAAATCAAGTTCGAAATGCGGGAATGTGTGCCAACCTCCTCGTATTGAAGTTAGCACAATGATTTGGAGGGTCACAAGGGCAGTCCCATTCAAGCATTCTAGCTTGTCCATGTATAACAAGACTCCACCAATGTGTATATTGTTGAAGAAGCAAAGCGATATATGATGTAATCATGTGCCCGTTTACGTTACTTGGATGAAAGCATGGAGTCGGAACTGTTTTGGACTGGTACTGTAGCAGGCACTGTAGCAAAACACTATAGCAGGTACTGTTCACAACTGGCCGAAGAAGAATAAAAATAGAGAATCTACACGGGCATGCGTTAATTCCACATGCCCGTGTGAAAAAAATCCACACGGGCACCCACAGCGGTGTATGGATTCCTGATTTCAGCCATTTAAAAGCCAATTTCAGTCCCGATTTTAGCATTCTTTCCTCCATCTTTTCCCCAACTTGAGAGAGAGTGGCGGCTAGGGTTTTGAGAGGTATTGCCAAGGGATTTGGAGAGGTTCTACGGCTCTGACATCGCACTCCATTTGGAAGAAGGTTAGTGGGAGAGCTTTCGTCGCCACCGATCCGGTGAGGTGTATCCTAGCCTAAACAAAGGGACCCTTGGACGAGTAGAGAACTCTCCAAAAGGCCATCGCCATAACTATTGAGGGGGGTTTCTATGGATTCTTTGCTTTTACATTTGATTTCATTCATTGTAATTAGCTCCAAGGAGAGCTAAATCCCCTAGTGGGTACTTGGGTATTTAATGAACCCTAGGATGTATACATTTTATTGAATCTCTTTATTATGCTTTCAATTAATTGATGTTTTATTTGAGTTCCAATCTTGAATGCTTGATTGTATGAATGCTCCCTTAGAGTGACACTACGGTTGAGAGTTCTTGTTGGTAACCCTTGTGAGTAAGTGACACACCACAAGAGTTAGACAAAGCTAGATTAGAGAAGGTTGAGAGGGTGAGTCGAGAGATAGCGGAGCGTCCCCTTTCCCCTCCCGTGTGATTTATTTTACCTCCATTTCCTCAAGTTCTTTGCGGTCATAGTAGAGTGAATGGGCTAAAGGATGACCTTCTGCTGGGGCTTAGTTGCAGGTGCAATTGAGTGAAGAGTTGAAGTGATTTTAACACCTAGGGCTTAACTGTAGCTAGGGATCTTTGATAAGTGCTTGTGTGATATGAATGCGAAGCATTCTTTCCTTATGTTGAGCATTACTTTTCTCGGGTTTTGCACTAATATGTGTGTTTTTATGTTACTTTCGTGCAGGTAGGGTTATGAGGCCGAGTATGAAGGAAAAAAACCAATGTGGATCATAATGCACCAATTTTGGAGGAAATCTTGCTAAGGTTCAAACGCGAAGACATAGGTCGGGTGTGAGATGCTAGAGTGTGTGCCAACCTCCTCGTATTTGAGTTAGCACAACCATTTGGAGGGGCACAAGGGCAGTCACACTCAAGCATTCCGACTTATGCACATAGAACAAGATCTCCACCCACTTGTCCATCATTAAAGAAGCAAAGCAATCCATGACGTGAAGGTGTGCCCATTTGCGTCACCTCGATGAAAGTATGGACTCAAGAATTATTTTAGGCCAGATACTTTAGCACAGCACTGTAGCGAAAGTACTGTAGTAGCACTGTTCACAGCCGGCCGAGAAAACAGAAATTTAGAGAATCCACGTGGGCGTGTGGAAATTATACACGCCTGTGTGAAAATTCCACATGGGCGAGTGTAAAGTCCACAGGCCCTTGTAGTCGCCCGATTCCAGCCCTGTTTAAAGCTGATTCAGCCCCGATTTCAGCATTCTTTTCTCCATCTTTTCCCCAACCTGAGAGAGGGTTTCGGCTAGGGTTTTGAGAGATATTGGCTAAGGTTTTAGAGAGGTTCTACGGCTCTGACATCATCATTCCTTAGGAAGAAGGATAGTAGGGGAGCTTCCGTCGAGGCGTATCCTATACCAGACAAGGGAATCCTTGGACAACGAGTAGAGGATTTTCCACGAGATCATTGACACGACTATCGATGGGGTTTCTCTACGGATTCATTGCTTTTACATTCTATTTCTTTGATTGTACTTAGCTCCATGGAGAGCTAAACTCCTAGTGGGTACTTGGGTATTTGTGAACCCTAGGATGTATTTGTTTAATTGAATCTCTTTATTATGCTTTCAATTAATTGATGTTTGTTGTGAGTTCCAACCTTGAATTCTTTATTGTATGAACATTTCCCCTAGAGTGACACTAGGGTTGAGAGTTCTTGTTGGTAACCTTGCGAGTGAGTGACACACCATGAGCGTTAGACAAAGGTAGGTTGTAGAGGGTTGAGAGGGTGAGTCGAGAGATACAGGAGCGTCCCCTTTCCCCTCTAGCGTGATAGATTCTACCTCCGTTCCTCTAGTTCTTTGCGAGCATAATAGAGTGAATGGTCTAAGTGATGACCCTCCGCTGGGGCTTAGTTGTGCGTGCAACGGAGTGAAGCGTTGAGGTGATCTTAGTATCTAGGGCTTAATCGTGGTTGAGAGGTTATCTAATCGAGTGCGACGGAGTGAAGCGTTGAGGTTTAGGTCTATAATTAGAAAGAGATTTACCACTTCGAATCCCTAGAGCTCATTGCAACTCTATTCGAGTGCGAGGTTGAGAGGTTATCTAATCTCTCCTCTGGGACATGTATAGAGTTAGGCATAGTTGACCTTAGATTTTGTACTATGTATTCAAGGATTTCCAGGACTGACCATTGCATTGATTAGGAAGCATAATAGAGGATTCTTGCAATTGAAATGATTGTCCTAGGTAGAGAATTATCCGAGTACCCCATCTTTATCGATTGCCTTACCTCCTCTTTCACTCATGCTCTCTTACTTGTTGTTTTTACTTTTGAGAATTGAATCATTGTCACACTTATCACTACTGATCTTTTGTATAGCTAAGAAGCGGATTAAGTGTTTTTAATCCCTACTCCCTGTGGATCCGATTCCCGCTCATCCGGGATTATTACTTCGACAAACCCGTGCACTTGCGGGATATACGCAAGGGGATCTTGTCAATCTTCTACCTAGACCAAAGTGTTAGGTCTATATCTAGGAAGAGGATTTATCATTTGAAATCACTAGAACTCATTGCAATTCTGTACGAGTGCGAGGTTGAGAGGTTATTCAATTTCTCCTTCGGGACATGTATAGAGTTAGGGATCATTGACCTTAGATTTGGGATCATGTATTTTAGAATCTCCATGACTCATTATTGCATCAGTTAGAAAGTATAATAGAGGGTTCTTGTAGTTGAAATGATTGTCCTAGGTGGTACAATATCCAGGTACCATATTTATATCGATTGCCTTACCTTCTCCGTTACTTGTGCTCTCTTTCTTGTTCTTTTACTTTTGTGTTATTTTACATCTTGTCACACATACCACTATTCATCTTTCACTTAGTTAAGAAACAATTTAAGTGTTTTTATTCCTTACTCCCTGTGGATACAATACCCCACTCATCTGGGATTTTATTAGTTTGATAAACCCGTGCACTTACAGGACATATGCAAGGGGCGTTGTCAAAGTCCCTGAGGTTTGACAACCCTACCCCTCAAGGGGTACTACTATATTACTTATGTGTGACCCGTATATTTGCAGAGAACACATCACCGACTTCATTCATTTCTAGGTTTTTGGCGCGTTACATCGTATGAGCCTCACTGAGTTCTCTATTCATTTATGCTTATACGACGCCGAGTTTATGCACACCGTTACCTATGACGTCATGCTTACCTCCAGATCGGCAGGAGAGTCACTTAGTGATGTCTGGTGATGATTGAGTTCATCTCTGACTTATGATCCCCGTCAAATCAAGGCTACCGCACTCCGCTCCCCAGTGCTGCGCTAATCCATTTCTTGCTTAGTTAGACTCTGACAGGTCAAGGTGATAGGACGGGAATCGTCAGTTTGCAAGATTTTGATTTTCTATTCAGCATGGTGGATGGGTTTCACATGCATTTAGGATATGAGATCGCTGTATCTATTTCTCATCAGGGGGCATCTCCTTGTATCGTCCCATATATTACTTGGTTGGTCCGCCATCTTGGCGACCTTCAGGGGACCCATAGGATGCGAGTGGTAGGAGGTGTGCCTCTAATGTCCCTCGAGGCATTGCGTTTAATGAGGATGGCGCACAAGGTTCAGACTACCCCAGGGACCGAGTACAGGGTCAAGTCGCCTGATGATCCACCATTTACCGATACTGATACCCCTACCCTTCCATCATAGGCTAACTCTTCTCATCCATGATCATGGTCACTACCTCATGCTCCCGAATGGATTTTGTGTTCATCCGCTGAGTTTCGATGGCTACAGCGGAGCGTGGTATGCATTACCTAGCACTTGGGACTGCAGTTATCTCTGGAGCCTACCTCCCCTTTGAGGCCAACTCGACATGTTGGCACTGATTCTGCAGATTTGGGTGATTCGGACACCTCTTCCACTCTCTCTGATGATGATTTTAGCATTGAGAGTGCTACTTTCTAATTCTTTGTTTTGATTTTCTTTGTTCCTTGTGGTTTTTTAGTTAACCTCCTAGTGCTTGCAAGAGAGTGATTTTTACTCACAATTATGTAAAAGAATCTAGCTTTTTTTTTCTTGATTTGTATAATTTCACAGGGCTTTTTTTTGCTATGTTTTTCAGTGAAATCACCAAATAATTTTATGAGGATTTTTATTATCTCAAAAGGAAGGCTTAAGGAGATTCATGCTATTTATCAGCTTGGTGTTTCCAGGTTCATTTATGTCCTTCTAAAAGGCATTGCTGCTGATGCTGGTACTTTCCCCTATCCGGCCAAAGGGTTCATCAAAGCCATCTGAGTACAAACCTCCAATCCCCTATCCGGCCATATTGAAGCAAGATAAGGAGAATGTGCAATTCAGAAAATTCATCAACATCTTCAAGTAACTTCATATAAACATCTTGATAGTGGAAGCTTTGACTCAAATGCAAGTATGCCAAGTTTTTAAAAGAATTGGAAGAAGAGGGCACAGTTGCACTCATGAGAAACTGCTCGGCCATTTTATAGAAGAAGCTCCGACAAAAATTGAAAGATCCGGGAAGCTTCATAATTCCTTGTGTACTTGAGGGTGGAGTTCAAGAAAATGCCCTAGCAGACTCAAGGGCAAGCATTAATGTTATGCCCTATACCATGTATTTGAAGCCTGGTTTTGATGAACTTAGACCCACGAAGATGATTTTAGAATTGGCGAATTGATCAACAAGGAAGCTTTGTGGGATTGTGGAGGATGTGATTGTCTGGGTGGACAAATTTGTAGCCCCTGTGGATTTTGTCATCATGGATATTGATGAAGATGTGGAGACACCATTGATTCTTGGTCGGCCATTCCTCAGTACCTCCGGTGCCCTAATTAACCTTAACGGAGGAAAATTAACATTAAGGGTTGGAGAGGAAGAAGCAATGTACACTCTACCGGCGGCCATGAAACACTCCTTAGACCATGATGACATGCTTTATTTTGTTGATGAAACTGAACTTTTCATTTCTGATTGTGTGCAGGAGGTACTTTCATTGAATCCATTGGATGAGTACTTAGGAGAGCTAGGAAATGAAGATCAAGAAGAACCTGACTCTCCTCTTCCAAGTTCTAATTTGAAGAAACCAAAGGAGAAGGTTATGTGTCCCAATATGACAAGCTCCCCTTGCGTATATCCCGCAAGTGCACGGGTTTGTCGAAGTAATAATCCTGGTTGAGCGGGTATCGAATCCACATGGAGTAGGGAATAAAAATACTTAATTCAATTCTTAGCTATGTAAAAGATCAATGATAATGAGTGTGACAATGATTCAATTCTCACTAGTAAAAGCAACAAGTAAGAGAGCAAAAGTAAAGAAGGGGTAAGGCAATCGATAAAGATGAGGTACCCGGATAATGCTCCAACTAGGATAATTGTTTCAAGTGCAAGAACTCTATTATGCTTCCTAATCAATGCGATGGTGAGTCGTGGAAATCCTAAATTACATAGTCCCAAATCTAAGGTCAACTATGCCGAACTCTATACATGTCCCGGAGGAGAAATTGAACAATCTCAACACCTCGCACTCGCATAGAGTTGCAATGAGCTCTAGGGATTCCAAGTGATAAATCTCTTCCTTATTATAGACCTAACCCTTTGGTCCAGGTGGAAGGTGCCTAACCATAATTGAGCCCTAGATACTAAGATAACCTCAACGCTTCACTCCGTTCCACGCGCAACTAAGCCCCAGCGGAAGTTCATCCCTTAGACCATTCACTCTATTATGATCGCAAAGAACTCGAGGAACGGAGGTAGAATCTATCAAGCCGGAGGGGAAAGAGGACGCCCCCGTACCTCTCGACTCATCCTCTCAACCCTCTCCAACCTAGCTTCGTCTAATGCTCGTGGTGTGTCACTCACTCACAAGGTTACAAACAAGAACTCCCAACCCTAGTGTCACTCTAGGGGAAATGTTCATACAATCAAGCATTCAAGGTTGGAACTCACAATAAACATCAATTTATTGAAAGCATAATAAAGAGGTTCAAAGAAACAAATACATCCTAGGGTTCACAATACCCGAGTACCCACTAGGGGTTTAGCTCTCAATGGAGCTAAGTACAATCAAAGAAATAGAATGTAAAAACAATGAATCCATAAAGAAACTCCCTTGATAGTCGAGTCGATGGTCTTGTGGAAAGTCCTCTACTCGTCGACCAAGGATTCCCTCGTCCGGTATAGGATACGCCTCGACAGAAGCTCCCCTGCCAACCTTCTTCCTAAGGAATGACGATGTCGGAGCCGTAGAACCTCTCCAAAACCTTGGCCAATACTCCTCGAAACCCTAGCCGAAGCCTTCTCTCAAGTTGGGGGAAAGATGGAGAAAAGAATACTAAAATCGGGGCTGATTCGGCTTTAAATAGGGCTAGAATCGGGCGACTAGACGGGCGTGGATGCTTCACGCGCCCGTGTGGAATTTCCACATGGGTGTGGATAATTTCCACACGCCCGTGTGGATCCTCTGAACTCCAGTTTTCTCGGCCGGCTGTGAACAGTGCTACTATAGTACTTTCCGTCGTGTTGCTACATTTCTCTGCTACAGTATCTGGCCTGAATAGCTTCCTGAATCCATACTTTCATCGGAGTAATGCAAACAGGCACACGTTCACGTCGTGGATCACTTGCATCTTCAATGATAGGCACGTTGGTGAAGCTCTTGTTCTATGTGCATAAGTCGGAATGCTCGAGTGTGACTACCTTTGTGCCCATCCTAATGGATGTGCCAACTCGAATACGAGGAGGTTGGCACACACTCTAGCATCTCACATCGACCTATGTCTTCGCGTTTGAACCTTAGCAAGATTTCCTCCAAAATCGGTGCATTGTAATCCACATTGGCTTCTTTCCTTCATACTTGGCCTCACAACCCTACCTGCGCGAAAGTAACATAAAAACACACATATTAGTGTAAAAACCTGAGAAAAGTAATGCTCAACATAAGGAATGAACGCTTTATATTCATATCGCACAAGCACTTATCACAATACCAAAGAGAAAGAAAAGAAAGATTCAATGTTGAAGAAAATTTGGAGGGAGGTCCGGGGAAAGAAGAAGAAAGGTATCACTCATTCTCATCCAACACCTCAAGAAAAGAAGGTACAATCTTTACCTCCCTTCATTCATGAAAAATGTGAAATTCATTCATTGATGTCCTTGAATTTAACGGGAAGAAACACCAACAATTCGAAGATGACCGGGGGAAATTTCAAATTATTCGAACCCCCGTAATGTAAGTGAAAAGGTACATTAGGCTCGTAATGTTAAACAAGCACTTCTTGGGAGGCAACCTAAGCATTAGGGGGTTTATTTTGATGTTTGTGTGTTCTTTGTGTTCATGGTCTTGTTATTTTTTGTATTATCATGGAGTTATTAATTTGAATAAGTCCATGCTCTCATTATTTTGTGTATCATGATCATTGTCCATGTGGTTGTTTACTTATTTTTATTGTTGAGCGGCACTTGTTTGGGCTATCATTTCATGCATTAGATCAAAATTTTGAACCGTTATTTTATGTTGGAGATGATTTTAGAACACCTTGTAGCCATGCTCATGTGTTTGGAGAAGCAATCAAAGCCTTAATGCATGATTTTATGTCCAAACGGCTTCAATGAGGAGCTCATTGAGGCCGTTTGGAAATTCCAGAAAGTCTCATTGAGGCCGTTTGGAAATTCCACAAACTTTGGCTTACTCCAAACGGCCTCAATGAGGACCTCATTGAGGCCGTTTGGGGTCTAGATTTTCATGAAAACATTGTCACCTTCTCTCTATTCATTCTTCTTCTTCTCTAAACAAAACCTAACCTTCATTATCCATAAAACCATGGCTAAATCTCACCATTTATTGTTCAAAATCATCTCCTCATCTCCTTGGGAAGTAGATCTAGTGTTCTTCTTCAAGCTAAACTCAAGTGCTCTCGAGCTTTTGTTGGTAAGAAACTTGATGAGAAAAATTTATTCTATTCTTTTCTTCATGCTTTCTTGAGTTTTTGTGTGGATTGTTTCAAGCTTTTAGCTTGTATTGTGTGGTACAACATCATGTCTTTGAATTTCCTTGAAAATATGTACAAATTTTTCGAAGTCATGATTGATGGAAACCTCTTGCAAGTTGAATAGTATCCATACGGGTTCCATATGTCCCTATAGATCCTATTCTCTTGAGTTTCATCATGTTTTTATCTATTTTCATGCCACATTATGCACCCTCTTGGATTCCTTTAATTCATACTTGAATAATTATTGATGTAGGAACGCCACACGTCAAGAAACTCGCTTCTAAATGGCCGAGGAACGACTCTCACATCCCCGAACAACCCCATTTCTCTTGCTCTCTTCACAAGTCTCGCTATGAAAATTTAAAGACCAACCCATTTGGTACTTTTCAGCATATTGAATGGAATGTCTTTGGAGAACTCGGGTGGGATGTGCAAGTGAAAGATTTATTTGCTCAAAATGGTTGGACGGAATTATTTTCAATCGATGAACCTACTTTTCACCAACTCACATTGGAGATGTTGAGCACATTTGAGACGAAGCAAGATGAGAGGAGTGTTCTCATTCGATTACAAGGTGCCATTAGGTTCCAAATTTTTGGAAAAATTCATGAAATGAACCACATGGAGTTTGCAAAATACATGGGAATCTATGATGATGAGTTTACTAGCGCGTCGTTGCTTAATCGGCCCGCATTGATTACCCATTTGGCATGAGTGCAAGCTAATATTGGAAGTCCTTATCACCTACTGACACCATAAATACGCGGAAGGCTACTCATTTTTTTAATCCCCACCACAGATACATTCATGCTCTATGGTTTGGCACACTGTTCTTCATGTCTAGAACTATAAAATGGAGAGATCCTTAGTTCTTTATTAAGTTGTACATGTAGATTTGACGTACTCGCATGTACTAGATCATTAATGAGCTAGAAGGGGTATTCTTGTATCGACATGCCGTGAAATTTGGATGTTTGTAGCCCCTCCGAATTATAAGGATGGACTTAGTTTAAGTGTATCCTTATTGCTTGATCTTCCTTCGCTTAATGCAATCATAGGAATGTGGTTAGGGAGAGATCCTTGTCATTATTCATATGGGATTAGGGTTTAACAGTCGAGAGATTGGGGTTGAACTAATTTTGAGATCCATTGGTCTAAATCACCCTTACCATGTTGTTCTTATGCATCCATATATCATGACAACCACTCATGGGGATCCTTATCCCTAGGCCTATTTATCATCATCATTGCTCTTGTGATTTCTTGCTTGGCTTGGAATTGTTATACTTGTGATTTATTAGTATTGTTGCATGTATTAGAGTGAAAATACCATGTTTAAGTTGTAAGGTTAGAAAGTAAGTCGATGAAGGAGTAATAGGAGCTCCTTAGCCCGGTGGAATACGACCCCTGTGTCACTCATGGTATTACTTGAGTGACCCCTGCATACTTTCGCGGGCAAGCAACCATATACAATGAAAATACTACAAATTAAACTAGTGCTACAGAGATCAAAAGGAAGTCATAATGCATAAAAAGATACCGTTGAGACCAAGTATAAATTTCAACAAGAAATATGAATTCAAAAATTGTAAATAAATATCATAATTTTTCCATCCCTTCGGTAGGCTTGCATAAGCACTGCTATAATGCTAAATTTTTCTTCCTCATGCAGGATTTTTTGGCCTCACTCCAAGCGCATGATACATTAACCTCGGATGGACTCAACTCCTTGCCTAGCACTTTCAATGATGAGGTTTCTAAGTGCGACACCACCAAGTTTAGTCAATGAGTAGAATACAATGGTGAAAACATAGTATAGCAGGTGATCAAAGCTCTTAGAAGGAGGAGAATAAATGAGTAGAATATGATTAAGAATACTTGTCATCCTCTACTCATAAAATGAGTAAAAAGATGATCAAAGCTTGTACAAGTAGAATCAAGCACAATCAATTTAGCTTCCATGGTGCTCATCGCATTGAGCTCGCTAGTAGATTTTCATTGAACAGCTTCCTCCTCCAAGTAGGAATATTTGTCCCGAGTTTAATTTAAGATCCACCGAGTCAAATATCCAGCTGGAATTTGTATATATCCATCTACCACACTAGGGAATTCAAAGATACCTCACTCAAAACCCATGTAGCATTTTAGGAATGCTGAGAACCCTCCTCAATAGTAAACAAACATTCTTGATTTAGGTTACTAATATTTCTACCCAGCTTTAGATACGTAATACACAATGTCGCGTAATCCCTATCGGATAGATAGCATCAAGGACCCCGTGATTTGAGCATAGAGATCCTCGATTCACATGTGTTTACTTTTGTTCTTCTTAAGGTGTACACCGGGATCAAAAGGTGTGCACTCGATATCTCAGATTTCTCAAACACTTTCTCAATGTAAACATATTTGGATAACGTAATGCCATATAACGACTTAGTAAGCTTGATTACTAGGATAACATTAACTTCTCATGGATCTTTCATATCAAACTTATCGCTAAGAAAATTTTTGACATCATCGAAAAAGCATCAAGATCAAGCAAAGATAAACAAAATCATCAACACACAAGCATACAATAACACATTTTCCATCTACTAATTTACATCGTAGAACAAAACCTATCATAGTCTATTTATAACAAATCCATACGAGATGATTGTAAAGTGAAACTTAGTATACCATCGCTAAGGTCTTGCTTCGGTCCATAAAGAGATTTTACAAGTCTACAGACCTTGTGCTCTTGTCCGTGGACAACAAAAGCCTTCGTATTGCTCTATATAAATTTCTTCCTTTAAAGTAACTATTCAGAAAACAGCTGACACGTCCGTGATATGCGCTAAACCGTAAGTGCATGGGTGTTGAAGTAATAATCCCAGTATGAGTGGGTATCATATCCACGTAGAGTAGGGAAAAGACACTTAAGTTGTTTCTTAACTAATGTGGAAGATGAATAGTGATAATCGTGACAAAACATGAAATAACAAAAATAAAAACAACAAGATAGAGGGCCCAAGTAAAGGAGAAGATAAGGCTATCGATAACAATGGGGTACCCGGATATTGATCCGCCTAGGATAACTCATTTCTAAGTGCATGAACCCTCTATTATACTTCCTACTTGATGCAACAATGAGTCGTGGAAACTTTAATTACATGATCCCAAATCTTAGGTCAACCATGCCTCAACTCTATACATGTCCCGAGGAGATTGAATAGCTCTCAAACCCTCGACTCACATAGAATTGCAATGAGCTCTAGGGATTCCAAGTGATAAACAATATTTCCTATTTATAGACCTAACCCTATGGTCCATGTGGAAGGTCCCTAACCACAATTAAGCCTTTAGGTGCTAAAATCACTCAATGCTTCACTCCATGGCACTCGCAACTAAGCCCCAACGGAAAGTTCATCCATTAGCCCATTCACTCAACTATGGCCGTCAAAGAACTCTTGGAAACGTTGATTTAGGATAGATTACACCGAGGGGAAAAGGGACGCCCTGCTACCTCCCTCGACTCACCCTCTCAACCCTCTCCAACTCGCTTTGTCTAACCTTTGTAAGTGTCACTCACTTAGAAGAGTTACCAAGAAGAACTCTCAACCCCAGTGTCACTCTTATGGGAGTATTCAAACAATCAAATCTCCAAGATTGGAACTCATAACAAACATCAATTAATTGAAAGCATAATAAAGAGGTTTAATAAAACGAAATACATCCTAGTGCTCACAACACCAACTACCCACTAGAGGTTTAGCTCCATGGAGCTAGATACAATAAATGAAATCGAATGTAAAATATAAAGCATCTATAGAAAAATCTCCTTGTTAGTTGTGATGGTGGTCTTGTGGAGAGTCCTCTCACTCGCTTCAAGGGTCCTTTGTCTCAGCTCTAGGATACACCTCCTGCATCGGTGTCAACGAAAGCCTCCCCACTAACTTTCTTCCAAATGGCGGCGTGATGTCGGAGCCATAGAACCTCTCCAAAGACCTAGCCAATACCTCTCAAATCCTTGCCGCCGCCCTCTCTCGAGTTGTGGAAAAGATGGAGAAAATGCTGAAATGAGGGATGAAATTGGCTTTTAAAGAGTCGAATCATGAATTTACGCTAGCCCGCGGTGGGGGAGCGCCCTTCGATTTTGCCACGCGGGCGCAGGAATTTCGCACGCCTGCGTGGATTCTCTGCTTTGTTGTTTTCTGGCCCGGTCGAAATAGTGTCACCGTAGTATTTTTGCTACATGAGTTTTCTGGTACAATACCGCCATAGGCCCCTCAAAATACACTCAATCATACTTTTCATTGAGGTAACGCAAACGAGCACACATTTACGCCGTGGATCGCCTTCCTTCTTTAATAATCGGACATGTTGGTGGAGATCATGTTCTATATGCACAAGTAGGGAATGCTTGAATGTGACCGCCCTTGTGCCCCTCTAAATCATTATGCCAACCTCGAGTAACGAGGAGGTTGGCACACATTCCCTCGCATCTCAAAACCGACCCTATATCTTCGCTTGAACTTTAGCAAGATTTCCTCAAAATTAGTGCATTATGCACCGACATTGCGCATTTTTTCTCATAATCGGCCTCATAACCCTACCTACATGAAAGTAATATAAATACACCTATATTAGCGTTAAAACCCGAGAAAAGTAATGCTCAACACAAGGAAAGAACGCTTTGCATTTTTATCGGATAAGCACTTATCATCAGCCTTTTACATTCATTTAATGGATTTGAAATTTGAAAACAGAGGTAAGTGCTATAAGAATCCTAATGATGGTGGTGTGAGCTACTAGTGAGTAGGTGTCAAAGTAATCGAGTCCCTCTTTTATCTCGAACCAATTTGCAATGGATTCATCAATGTCACAACATCTTCCCAAGTCTCATTTATAACCCAAAGGTTTATTCATAGGAGGTGGGGAAGTAACTATCCATCTATGGTTACTTATGATTGAGTGGTACTCATCATCTATAGCTTCTTTTCCAGATATCGAAATTAGTAGAAGCTACAACTTCTAAATATGTGGTAGGAGTATCCTTTATCATGAAGGTGATAAAATAATCACCTAGGTTTCTTTCCACTCTATCTCCCTTTGTTGTTCTAGATATCTGTACAGGAATAGGAACTAACCCATAAGTGGAGTGATAAGTGCTTGTGTAATAGTAATATGAAGTATTATTTTCTTACATTGGGCATTGCTTTCCTCATGTTTTATCACTTATGCATGTCTATTTGTGTTCTTTTATGCATGTAGGGTTGTGGGAACAATTAGAAAGAAAGAAACTAAAAGTAGATCATTGATGCAATTTGTTGATGAAATCTTGGAGTGAACAAATGTGAAGACACAAGTTGTGATCAAAGACATGTGAGTGTGTTAACCTCTGTTGTGCTCGAGTGAACATGCAAATTTGAGTGCTCATGTGTTCCGACTTGTGCAATACTAGAAAGATCCTCATCAAATGCGATTTTATTGAAGACGCAATGCGATCTACCACATAGATGTGTGCCCATTCAAGTGCCCTCGATGAAAAGTATGGATTTGGGAGCATTGGAATGAAGTACTGTAGCAGTACTGTAACAAAGTACTGTATTAAATAAATGTAGCAGTTATTGTTTACAGCGCACTGAAAATTCAATTTCTGGAAAACCACACTGGTGTGTTGAAATTTTATACGCCCGTGTGGATACCCGATTCCAGCCCTATTTAAGTCACAATTTGAGGCATTTTGAAGAGTCTTTTTCCCATCTTCTCCCCAACTTTGGAGATGCTTGCGGCTAGGATTTGAAAAGCCCTTGACAATGTTTTTGTAGTGGGTCTACAACCTTCAACATCGCATTCCTTCGGAAGATAGTTATTGGGGGAGCTTTCATCGGCATCGATTCGAAAGGTATACCCTAGGCTTGACGGGGGAACCTTTGGAGAAGACAAGGCTATTTCACAAGACCATCGATACGGACTACAAGGGGATTTTACTAATAGATTACATGTTTTTACTTTTGATTTCATTATTGATTGTATCTTGCTCCATGGAGAGCAAAACCCCTAGTGGGTTGTTAGACTTGTAAACCTTAGGATGATTTTGTTTCATTGACCTTTTATTATGTTTTCTTTAATTGATGTTCTAATTGAGTTCCAATCTTGAATGTTTGTTGAGTTGATTTTACCTTATAGTGATACTAGGGTTGAGAATCCATCTTGGTAATTCTTGTGGATGAGTGACACACCATGAGGGTTAGATAAAGCTAGGTTGGATAGAGTTGAGAGGGTGAGTCAAGAGGTAGCGGAACATCCCCTTTCTTTTCCAGTGTGATTTATCCTACCTCTTTGTTCCAAGAGTTCTTTACAATCACAATAAAGTGAAGTGCTAAGAGTGGAACTCCACAAGGGTTAGTTGTGCAAGCAACAGAGTGAAGCATTGAATTAATCCTTAGTGCTGGGGCTTAATTGTGATTGGGGGTCTTTTCTTTGTACCAAAGGGTTAGATCTAGAATAAAGAATAGGGTTTATCACAAGGAGTCCCTAGAGCTTCTTGCAACTAATAAATGTCTAAATGTATGTATTTTGTACGTACAAATGCGCATGTTTATTGTATTTTATTGAGAATTCAATGCCTTTTTTATGGTTTAATCATTTTATTTCATGTTTCAGGCACAAAGGAAGCCTAGGTGAGCTCAACGACGGAATGTAAGAAGAAATCGACATCGAAAACGTCAATTTTTGAACCCCGGGCACTGTACATGCACTGTAGCAGCCCGAAACATGAAAATTTCAGAAAAAGTCTAAGTCTAGATTTCCTTATAGGCAGTATTATGACCATCCTCACGAGCAGTATTGTGAGTGTGAGGCCAGCCACAGGGAAGCCCGAGTTCATCCATTTATAAGCATTGTTAGGGTTTCTTTTGAAGGGGGAAGCCTTCTTCTTGGAGCTCACCACCACCACACCAAATCGGAGCTAGAAGTAAGGTTTTGAGGGAATTTCCACGGAGGATTCGATGAGGAGAGCGCGGTTTTGGGCGAGATATACTCCTAGGGCTTATGTAGAGGAGGTTGAAGACAAGGGAAGCCACCTCTTGTGTGGCGTCTTTGGAAGCTTCTCCGGCCTTCATTTTTTGAGGGAGTGTTTCTTATGTTTTGTTTGTTTGCATGGATTTCTTGTTGTATTTGATGACTATGAACAACTAAACCCCAAGGTCACCGGATGTAGGTGAACCTTGGGGGTGAACTTGTGCTTGTATGGATGCTTGGTTCTTTCTATTGTATTTTGGCTTGTTTGTGATCCTTGCTTGGTGTATTTGAATGCTTTGGTATGCATGAGAACTCGGTGTATCAATTCTTAGGTAATGCTAGGTTGCATGACCAATGCCCTAGTGTTAGACTCACCAAGCTTGGAAGGGAAACACATATAAATACGCTGTGACCATCGGGTATTTATACCGCTCCAATTCTAGGGTTAAGTATTACCTTGTATTCTAACCCTAACTTGAGAAAACCACCTTTCCCATTGAAATCATAGGAGGATTTGGGCGGAAGAGATTCTGTATCCAATACTTGTACCGGATTAGGGGTCAATTGCCGTGACCATCGGGTTGACCTAATCTAGGGTTTTCTCGGTCCAACTAGCCATTTGCATGTTAGTTCTGGCATCCTGCACACTTTAGTAGCCCCTGAGGATCCTCATCCGCGACCGCTTTCTTTCCTTGATTATCCCCTATATCTTGCCTTCATTGTTAGCATTTTATTTGCATTTTACTTGTTTATTTGTTTTATCACTATCACATTCAAACATAGAGGTTAAACAACATAGCGAAGAGGAAGTAAGAGTAGCTTCTCAAGCCCTTGGGAATACGATCCCCTCCTGCTCGCATGAGGGGTATTACTTGGTGATCCCGTACACTTGCGGGGAAGCAATCAATAATCCTACAAGTGTGAGCCGTCGAGAGCATTCCTTTTCACCTGGGTATAGTGTAGGGTTAGTGACAGTTAACCTTATGTTTGGGACAGTGTGTTTAGGTATTTCCATGACTCATTAAACATCAGTTAGGAGATATAATGATCAGTCTTGCAATTGAATCTATGTCCAGGTGCCTGATAAGTGCTTATGTATTAGTAATGCGAAGTATTCTTTTCTTACATTGAGCATTACTTTTCTCAAATTTTATCACTCATATATGTTTATTTGTGTTACTTTTGTGCATATAGGGTTATGGAGACAATTGTGGAAGAAAGGAGCCAAAGTAGATTGTGGATGCACTTTGTTGATGAAATCTTGGAGTGCACACATGTGAAGACACAAGTTATGTTCAAAGACATGAGAGTGTGTGCCAACCTCTGTTGTGCTTGAGTGAACATGGAAATTGGGGAGGGCCACAAGGAAAGTCATGCTCATGTGTTACAACTTGTGCAACACTAGATAGACCTTCATCAATGTGACATTTATTAAAGATGAAACACGATCCACCGCATGGGTGTGTGCCCGTTCATGTGGCCTCGATGAAAATTGTCGATTAGGGATCATTTTGGTGGAGCACTGTAGAAGTCTAATGTAGTAAAAAAGAGTATTAGTTGTTGTTTACAGACCGCAGAAAATCAGTTTCCTGGAGATTCACAAGGGCGTGTATAATTTCCACAAGCCTGAGTGGATGCCCGATTCTAGCCATCTTTAAGTCACGATTTCAGCCGTTTTGGGGGATCCTTTGCCTATCTTTTTTCCATCTTCTGCCCATCTATGGAGGTGCGCATGGCTACAGTCTGGAGAGGCTTTTGCAAGGTTTTTGGAGTGGTTCTATGGCCTTCAACATCGCATTCCTTCGGAAGATAGTTATTGGGGGAGCTTTCGTCGGCATCGATTCGGCAAGGTGTGCCCCAGGCTTGATGAGGGAACCTTTGGAGAAGACAAGGCTATTTCACAGGACCATGGATACGGACTACAAGGGGATTTTACTCATGGATTGCATGTTTTTACTTTTGATTTCAGTATTGATTGTATCTTGCTCCATGGAGAGCAAAACCACTAGTGGATGGTTAGACTTGTAAACCTTAGGATGATTTTGTTTGATTGACCTTTTGTTATGTTTTCTTTACTTGATGTTCTAATTGACTTCTAATCTTGAATGCTTGTTGAGTTGATTTTCCCTTATAGTGATACTAAAGTTGACAATCCATCTTGGTAATTCTTGTAGATGAGTGACACACCATGAGAGTTAGATAAAGCTAGGTTGGAGAGGGTTGAGAGGGTGACTGGAGAGGTAACGGAACATCCTCTTTCCCTTCCAGTGTGATTTATCCTACCTCCGTGTTCTAAGAGTTTTTTGCGGTCACAATAGAGTGAAGTGCTAAGAAAGGAACTCCGCTGGGGCTTAGTTGTGTAAGTGATAGAGTGAAGCATTGAAGTAATCCTTAGTACTAGGGCTTAATTATGACTAGGGGTCTTCGCCTGAAACAAAGGGTTAGATCTAGATTAGGAAATGGGGTTTACCACATGGAGTCCCTAGTGCTTCTTGCAACCTTGCACAGTTTTAGGTGTTGAGACTGAGCGATTTCTCTGCCAAGGCATAATGTAGGGTTAGTCACATTTGACCTTAGGTTTGGGACGATGTGTTTAAAGATTTCCACAACTTATTTGACATCAGTTGGAGGTCATAATTATTGACCTAGCACTTAAAGCAATAGTCCTAGGGTGTGCAATGTCCGAGTGCCCTACTTTCTACCGATTGTCTTTCCTCACATTTTATTGTGTCTCTCTTTCCTGTTTTCTTTATTTCCTTTTCTTTCCTCATTGATATTGTTCGCACCACTATTGATCCATCTTCACCATAGTTAAATAGCAATTCCTGTATTTCTGATCACTATTCCTTATGGATACAACTACCCACACACTAAGGTACTTTTATTACTTCGACAACCTGTGCACTTGTGATACACACGCAAAGTGATAAGTGTCTAAATGTAGATGTTTCCATGTATATATTGTATTAACTTTGCATGTATTTTGTGAGGTTTAATGCCCGTTTTGCGCTTAATCCTCTATTATTTGCTTTGTAGGGCATAAGGAAGCCATTGAGAACAAGAAGATATCATTTGGGTGAAATGAGAAGAAAACAGGAATTTCATACTACCACTATACTACCCAGTATGCGGGCCATATGCACTGTAGCAGCGGAATGATTTGTAGTGTTTGCCAAGATTTCCATACTACCAAGTATGGGGGCCGTATGCACCCCGTATGGATCGTGAATCTAGGGTTTTTGAGTGCTATACGACCCCCATATGACCTGTATGCCTCGGGGGGGGTATAAATACCAACTTTTAGGGCAGAACAAGGACTTTTTGGATGGACCTTTTCTTGGCTGATTTTGGGGAGACCACTTGGGAGTTTTAGGAGACCTTGGGAAGGAGAAGAAAGGCAAGGAAGCTAGAAGATCATTCAAGCCCAAGGTCCAAGACTCTCAAGCCAAGAAGGCAACATCATTCAAGGGGAGATTTACCACGATTTGAAGAAAGGAGACCCGCGGGTAGAGGAAGCGTCATGTGGCACTCCTTTGGCGGAGAAAGCGTCATTCGGCACATTCTTCAGCTCCTCCTTCACCATTTCATCTAGGGAGTGTCATTTATGCTTTTGTTTCATGTTTTGTTTGTTTGTATTGCTTGTTATGGGATGATGACACACTAGACCCCCAAGGGCACCGGGTGTTGGTGAACCTTGGGGGGTTTTATCATGTATGTTGGATGATAACTTGTTAATTCCATGCTTGGGTAATTTTGAGATTTAATCCATTGTTTTCATGCTAAGTGCTACACTAAGGAGAAATCGGTACCTCTTTTATGAATGATGCATGTAAATGTAACTTTCTGGCATGTATTAGGTCATGAATGGATTAAAACGGGATGCTTTTATCATCACGCTGAGAAATCGGGTGTTTGGTAGCCCTCCATGTAGGTTTAATCCGAAGAAGAGTAGGTTTAATCCTAAGTGAGATTTTCTCGTACTCAATGCAATCGTAGGAATGTGGATTTGGAAGAAATTCTTATCTATGTTCGTATGGGATTAGGGTTCAATCGCCAGGAAATTATGGTTGTTCTAATTTTGGAATCTCATTGTCCATTTTACCCTTGCATCTTTAGATCATCATCCATGTTGCATGATAACCCCTCAAGGGGATCCTCATCCATAAGCCTTTGCATCTCATTGATTTTCTTGCTTGCTTATTGCTTGTTCTCTCTAATTTGGTCCTAATCTCATTTTAGCTTTAATTACTGTTAGTAGAGTAAAACCCATCACTTGAAATCTTAGGCTAGATAATAGCTAGAGAAGGAGTAATAGGAGATCCTTAGCCCCATGGAATACGATCCTCGTAACTTCACGCGAGGTATTACTTGGCGATCCCGTACACTTGCGGGGAAGCAATCAAGTTTGGTGCCCTTGCCGGGGAATTCTTAAGGAATTCTAGGAAACTTTTAGATTATTACTCTAGCCATTTCATTCTTTACTCATTTTTTATCATTATTTTTTTTTCTTTAATCTTAACTTTCTATCATCTTTCTCGGTTTTGCAAGGTACTGTGCATGACACGCTCAAATCCATCAACATTGGTTACACCGGATAGTGAAATTGAAAGAACTTTACATCGGAGATTGGGAGAGGTTGGTGAAGGATCGGGTATACAGAATATTGAAATTGAGGATAGAGAGTCTTCAATCATGGCCGAAGAGCGACGCACTCTATCTGAATATGAAGGACCCCAATTCACGGGAGATGAGTTTAGTGTTCAAGCACCGACCGTGACATCGGACAACTTCGAAATTAAAGCGAGTACAATCGGCATGGTCTAGAACTCGGTTCAACTCAATGGTCTAGCAAATGAAGATGCACATGACCACCTTTCCCGGTTCCTCCAAATTTGCTCTACATTCAAGATTAATGGGGTGTCCGACGATGCAATCCGTTTGAGACTATTTCCATTCAGTTTGAGAGACGGAGTTTATCGTTGGCTTACATCATTGTCTCTGGGGTCTATTAAAAAATGGAAGGATATGGTTGAGAAGTTCCTTGGGAGATACTTTCCGCCAAGCAAAGCGGCGAAGTTGAGGCAAGAAATTTCAGCCTTTAAACAAGGGGAGTCCGAAACATTGTTTGAAGCCTATGAGAGATTCAAGGATCTCCTTAGAAGGTGCCCACAACATGGTTTTGCCTCATGGATGCGAGTACAAATCATTTACAATGGGCTGAATTATACTACTCGCCAACTCATTGATGCCGCAGCGGGTAGTTCCCTTAGCAACAAGTATCCCGATGAGGGCGAGCAATTACTTAAGTCTATGGCAAGCAATGAATCACATTGGGCCCCAAGAGGATCTACACAAAAGACTGCTGGGCTTTATGAAGTTAGTAGCAATGATGCCTTGGCCCCGAAGGTTGATGGGTTGACTCGAAAGCTTGATCTTCTTATGGGCAGTAGCTCGAGGTCAGAATCAGTGATGAATTGTAGCACTTGTGGTGGTAGGCATGATGCAACCCAATGTCCAATTGCTAGTTCCTTGGTTGCGTCCATTGAGAATGTTGACTACATTGGAGGGCAACGAAACCAAGGGAACCCGTATAGCTTAACTTACAATCCAGGGTGGAAGAACCACCCAAATTTTTCATGGAACCAAAGCCAACAACAACAAAGAGCTACACCATCTCAAGGATCTCAATTCCAACAACCGGCCTTGGAGAGGAAGTTTTCTACTGAAGAGGTCCTTGCCAAGTTCATGCTCAGTACCAATGACAGGTTCAATAGTCTAACTAGTAGAATGGATGCACAATTTGGCAAGGTGAATGCTCAACTCACTCAGCACGCCGAACAGTTCAGTGAAATAGGTTCTGTTTTGAGAAACCTCCAAGCTTCTGTGAAATCTCTTGAGCATCAAGTGGGGGAACTCGCGAAAGCACACTCTGAACATCCTCTAGGTTGTCTTCCAAGCAACACAGAAAACAATCCAAGGGAACACTTAAAGGCCATTGCTCTTAGAAGTGGGAGGCAGGTGGAGACAAGGGTCGAGGTTGACCCAAGTGTCAAGAAATGTGGGGTAGCCTCCGGGGAAGATCCCAAGATAGTTGTAGAAAATAGTGAAGACAAAAATCGGGGAAGAAATGCCAAATTCCAACAACAAGGATCAAAAAAATCATCCGAGTATAAACCTCCAATCCCTTATCCAACTTTATTGAAGCATGAGAAGGAGGATGTTCACTTCAAAAAACTCATGAACATCTTCAAACAACTCCATTTGAACATCCCGATAGTTGAAGCAATGACTCAAATGACGAAATATGTTAAGTTTTTAAAAGAGCTCCTCACGAACAAGAGGAAGTTGGAGGAAGAGGGCATGGTTGCACTTACAGGGAATTGCTCTGCTATTATAGAAAAGAAGCTCCCACAAAAGTTGAAAGACCCGGGAAGCTTCATTATCCCGTGCATGCTTGAAGGTGGAGTCCAAGAAAATGCTCTAGCGGATTAGGGGGCTGGCATAAATGTCATGCCCTACACCATGTACTTGAAACTTGGCTTGGATGAGTTGAGGCCCACGAGGATGACCCTACAATTGGCGGATCGTTCAACAAGAAAACCTCGTTGGATTGTTGAAGATGTAATTGTCCGAGTGGACAAATTTGTTTTTCCTATGGATTTTGTCATCATGGACATAGATGAAGATGTGGAGATACCACTGATTCTTGGCTGACCATTCCTCAGCACATCAAGTGCCTTAATTGACTTGAAAGGAGGGAAGCTAACGTTAAGAGTCGGAGAAGAGGAAGTGGTGTACACTTTGCCTGCTGCCATGAAACACTCTTTAGATCATGATGACACACTTTACTTCATTGATGAAACTGATAGATTGATTTCTGATTGTGTGCAGGAGGTACTCTCTATAAACCCTTTGGATGAGTATTTGGGGGAGTTGGAGAATGAAGAACAAGGAGAACCTCACCACCATCCTCAAATTCATAACTTGAAGCAACCAAAATAGAGGGTGTCCTGCACTAATGCTAAGGAAAAAGAGAAAAAAGAGTCATTTGTGAAGAAGATGTGGAGGGAGATTCATGGGAGAAAGAAGAAAGGTAACAAGCTTCATCACCCCTCATCTCATGGAGGAAATGTAAATTTTTCACCCCTCTCTACTCATGAGCAATTTGAGGAATTTTCAATGTTGTCACTGAATTTACCGGGAAGAAACAATGCTACAAAGGAAACCGGGGATGGATTCAAACTCTTTGAGGCCCCGTGAGGTAAGAAAAATGGTACGCTAGGCTCGTGGACGTTAAACAAGCACTTCTTGGGAGGCAAAACCAAGCGCTCGGGGTGTTTGCTTGCATTTTTGTATTTTTAGTTCTTAGTTCATTTCAATTCTCTTATTTCTTAGACTTGTTTTACTTTTAAATAAGTTCATGCTCACACACTTGGCGTAGTGCTCTCATCATTTTAATTGTGGTGTATTTGTGCAACTTCTTGAGGAACTCATGTTTAAGTGTAAATTCATACGCTAGATCGCTCGCTTTTATTCAATCCACTCATTTTTTTGGAGGAGTCTTCGAGCTTGCTATATCATTTTTCATCATTTGGGGCAGGTTTTTTTGAAGTTTTAAATGGTTTTTAAAGGGCATACGCCTCATCGGGTCAGAGTGTATGGCCGCCTCGAGATGAACACATGAGCCAACCTCAGAGCTCGGTACATCTCAGACAGCCCCTCAAATGGCCCCCATACGGGGCCGTCTGAGACGGGCTAGGTCTCTCAGCCGAGGGTCCTCCTCGCCCATACGGCCCCATACTGGACGATGGGGCCGATGGGACGCGTCCCCTTTAACCCTCATCCTCACCTCTCTCTCTTCCATTCTCTCATTTCTCTCATCCTCCACTCGAATTCTCTCTTCATTCTCACTCAATTCTTGACCAAATCTCATCATTTTTCCTCCCTAAATCTTCTTCTCACTCATTGGAGACGCCGATCTAGTGGTTTTTTCCCGAGTTTAAAGCTTGTTTTCTCAAGATTTCACGGGTATGCTTTTTCTACGCCCTATAGTTTTATCTTTCTCATTTTTGAGCATTCTTGGAGATTTTGAGTGGGATTTCTTTAGTATTTTTCTTGGGTTGAATGATGTGAATGTCATGGATGTATTTTTCCTTCAAATTTATAGTAAAAATTTTCGATGCTTTGAATATAGGGGAGACTCTTGCAGATGAATAGTGACCTATACGGCCCATACGGCCGTGTATGACCTTAAAAATTTGATTTTTCATGAGTTTCCTCTATCTCTAGCATTTTCTTTTGCTTTATCTTGTATCCCTATGAGCTTGAACAAAGTTTATCTTCATTGTAGGGATGCCTAACACAAACGGCTCGCCTCCAAGTGCCCAAGGACCACCGGACCTCTTCTACACCTCGATGAGCCCGCCTTCAAGTTATCCCATCATCGAGAGAGATATGATCGACTGAAAACAAAACCATTTGGAACATTGTGCTACCTTGAGTGGGGACTTGTGGAGAACCTTGGGATTGTAAGTCAAGTAACGGAATGGCTATCAAAAAATTGTTGGGACAAGCTTTTTGCCATAAACGAGCCAATCTTTCGTCAATTAACCTTGAAGGTTTTGAGTACATTTGAGGCACAACAAGATGGAGATTCCGTGTGGAATAGGAAAATTGTCACTATCCGTTTTCAAGCTTTTGGGAGGAAGCGTACTATGCACCACTTGATTTTGCCAAGTACTCGGGGATCTATGATGATGAGTTTATGAACTCCATGCCCCGTAAAGGTCTTAAGCTTGGTTTCCCAAGTGAGTGGGTGAGAAGCAACTATTGGGCGACTTTGGCGTGTGATGATCAAACACGAAAAGGCCTCGCAAGATGATTGACCCGGCACTACGTATTCATTCATGCTTTGATTGCTCGATCTATTTGGGGTCGGGTCGATAGCAAGGTGGTTGTCACTCGCCGATATTTATATGATGTGTGGCATCTTCTGAGATTGACCACCCTACTCACCTTGGCCACCTTGTCGCCAACGCATTTCTTCACCGTGGCTCATGATACACGATTGGGAGCTATATTTATTGGAGCCCTATGTGACCCTGATTGATCCGTGGCATGAGTTTACTTGAGCAAACGCGAGGCATGACCATTGTAGGAGGTACAGTACCCCTCGGACCAACCCACATACGAGCGATAGGCTTGGTGATCGCCCATGGCCGACCCACACGCACTAGGCCACTGTGAGTCTAGTCACATACGAGAGCATACCGCAGAGTTAGACCCTCGAGGGGACACCGCCTCCTACCCCGGCGCCACATCTTTACCCCGACTTTAACATGAGACTAAGGGGGATTGAGGGCGAGGTTCAGCCATGCGCCGTCAGAGTGCTGGAGATCTCGTGGGCCAGCCTTCACTGGATCATGAGGGATAGCACTGCCTCGAGGCAAATCTTCAAAGTTTCTTCACCTCCCACCGCGTTCATCCCTCACACCGTGGTCACTTCTTCTACTCGCCATGCCACCACCACCAGACACAGATTGTGATGAGTAGCAACTTTTGTTGGAGCTTGGACAAATATTGTTTACTTTTTTGCTTGCTTTTGTTTTGTATTTTTGTTAAGTTGGCATGGTTCTACCCTACCGACTTGTGTTGTCAAACTTTAGTTTATTTTTTCATCTTTGTGTTTTGTTGACTACTCTAGTTTCTCCCATTGTGCTTGTATTTTTAAATCTTTTAGTGGAATGATGATGTCCCCTTTTTGCCCTCAAGCAGGTATTAAGGGAATTTGTGAGCTTTCCTGGTTTTTAATGGAGTCCTGGACGAGACATGTCTTGCTCACCACAAATTTTCTCACGTCCCCTAGCTCACGACTTTGAGCACAAGTTGAACTGGGGGAGTTCGTTTTCACTCCTCCTTTATTATTTTGCATTGCTTCATCTTGCATGTCCTATAATTAGTGTACATTGAGGGCAATGTACAACACTAAGTGTGGGGATGGGTGTATTTCATGTATTAGGATCATTTGCTGGCATGCTAGTGTTACCTATGATGGCTTTTCGTTCATTCTTGTAAGATTCTTTTACCTTGACTAATGATTGATGTGAGTTATTTGTTTCTATGCTTAATTGAATCTCGCTACCCTAGTATTGTCATGTGCACTCGAATTTTTGTCGATGCCCTGAATAGCCAATGTGACTACTCTCTTACTCTCTTGTATGCGTAATACACTACTTTGAGTACTCGCCTCTGGAACACTAAGTTCTATCCTTCAATGGACTCTTAAGAACTTCTAAGTCTTGTTGAGCTAATCCTAGTTTCTAGTCATGTAGAGTATCTCAAGATGTGATCTAGGGGTGATTGTATGAAATGATATGAAAAAGAAAGATGAGTCTATGTCAAGATTCCTCCTGCTATTGAAGCATGAATGCCTACTGTGGACCCTGAATCGAGTAGTCTGGGTGGCTCTTGTGCCTAACTAAAGATGTAGCATCCTCCGAAAAGATTTCAAAATGATGTTGGTGCAGCTACGTTAGCCTGACTCGAAAAGAAAAAGAAAAGAAATGAATGATGAAATGAAAATAAAAACTCTAGTGATCTATGTGAGTACCTACCAAAGGTTTTGAGATGAAAGTGGATTTAGTTTCGAATATGGATTTAGAAGGATCTTACTTGGCCATTGAAGTAGCACTTAGTAGTTTAAGACTTAGTATTCTTTGTAAGTGGAGTGAGTGATTAGTATCTAGAGCTTGTAATCGATTGAAGTCCTTAGGGCTAGACCAGATTAGGCATATGAGATATAAGATTCACTTTACACATGACATACATATAAGGGATGAGAGGTGATATTTTATTATGCTTATTGAGTATGACTCAAACATCTATGTATCATTGTCCATTGCTTTTTGAGTCTTATATTTACTTGATGAGGTAATGCATTTAGCCACTACCTCTTTGTTTTTCATGAGTTGATTGCTTGCATGCAATGCTTAAGTGTGGGATATTTGGATAAGTGTCTAAATGTAGATGTTTTCATCTATATATCGTATTCACTTTTGTATGTATTTTTGTGAGGTTTAATGCCCGCTTTGCGCTTAATCGCTCATTATTTGCTTTGTAGGGCATAAGGAAGCCATGGAGAACAAGAAGATATCATTTGGGCCCAGAGAAGAAAAATAAGAATTTTCATACTACCCCATACTACCCGAGTATGAGGGTCAGACGTACTCTGAAAGGGCTGGGAATGAGTTTGGAGTGTTTGCCCAGCATTTCCATACTACCCAGATGGAGATGATGCACCTCATTATGGATCAGCTTAATCTAGGGCTTGAGTGCTATACCTAATCCAGTATGCCTCGTATAAATTTCAACTTTTTAGGGCGTAATAAGGACTTTTTGGATGGACCTTTCTGGCACGATTTTGGGGAGACCACTTGGGAGTTTTAGCTAACTTGGAAGGAGAAGAAGGGCAAGGAAACTAGAAGATCATTCAAGCCCAAGGTCCAAGACTCTCAGCCAAAGGCAACATCATTCAAGGAGATTTACCCACGATTTGAAGGAAGGAGATCACAGCCAGAAGAAGCATCATTTGGCACTCCTTTATGGGAAAGCGTCATTCGACATTCTTCACCTCCTCCTTCACCATTTCATCTAGAGGAGTGTCATTTATGCTTTTGTTTCATGTTTTGTTTGTTTGTATTGCTTGTTGTGGGATGATGACACACTAGACCCCCAAGGCCACCGGTGTTGGTGAGACCTTGGGGGTTTATCGTGTATGTTGGATGATAACCTTGTTAATTCCATGCTTGGGTAATTTTGAGATTTAATCCATTGTTTTTCGTGCTAAGTGCTACACTAAGGAGAAATCGTAGCTCTTTTTATGAATGATGCATGTAGATGTAACTGTCTCGCATGTATTAGTCATGAATGGATTAAAAGGATGCTTGTATCATCACTGCTCGAGAAATCGGGTGTTTGGTAGCCCCTCCATAGCTAGGTTTAATCCGAAGAAGAGGAGGTTTTAATCCCTAAGTGAGATTTCCTCGTACTCAATGCAATCGTAGGAATGTGGATTTGGAAGAAGATTCCTATCTATGTTCGTATGGGATTGGGGTTCAATCGCCAAGAAATTGGGGTTGTTCTAATCTTGGAATCTCATGTAGTCCATTTTACCTTGCATCTTTAGATCATCATCCATGTTGCACTGATAACCCCTCAAGGGGATCCCTCATCCCTAGGCCTCTTGCATCTCATTGATTTTTCTTTGCTTGCTTATTGCTTGTTCTCTCTAATTTGGTCCTAATCTCGTTTTAGCTTTGATTACTGTTAGTAGAGTAAAACCCATCACTTTAGATATTAGGCTAGATAATAGCTCAAGAAGGAGTTATAGGAGATCCCTTAGCCCCCGTGGAATCTGATCCCTCGTGTCTTCACGCGAGGTATTACTTGGCAGATCCCGTACACTCTGCGGGAAGCAATCACAAAGGGTGTATCAAAGCTGGTGCCATTGAAGGAATAGGCGCTTTTTGAAACACTTTGCACTTTGCTATTTTGGCTATTCATCACTTATTCTATTTCACGATTTCTTATTCGTCCATCAGTTCCGATTTGTTTTCTTTTCTTTTAGTTATAGTTCCAGGTTATGACTCAGATGAAACCCTTTGGACATTGGTTGGAAGGAAATCAGTACATTGAACGTAAGAATTTCATAGGAAGGGGAAAAGAACTTTGTCAAGAAGAGTCAAATCAAGCTGAAATAAAGGTGAAGGCGTGTGATAACACGCGTAACAGTATGAGCGGTGAGTAAGCTTTCAGTACTAAGAATACGAAGCATTCTTTTCCTACATGGCTGAGCATTACTTTTATTAGATTTTTATCGCTAATATGTGTGTTTTTGTGTTCTTTTGCGCATATATAATTGTGGAGCCAAATAAAAAAGAAAGGAGCATTAGTAGATTGTAAATGTATTATGTTGATGGAATCTTGAAATGGACACACGAGAAGACACAAGTTGTGCTCAAAGGCATATGAGTGTGTGCCAACCTACATTATACTTGATGGAATATGTAAATTGGAGGGACACAAAGGCAGCTCATACTCATGTGTTCTTTGACCGTAAGGCTAGCAAGATTCACGCCAAATGTGCTTTTTACTTGAAGATGCAACACGATCTCATGACAGACGCTTTGCCTATTTGTGTTTCCTCGATGAAAAAGTGTGGATCTCAGGGGTATAGATAGCACTGTAGAGAATCAATGTAGAAATTTACTATAGTAGTTACCGTTTCGCATGTCGAAAAACCCAACTTTTACGAGACATTCACACGAGGCAGTTGAAATTCCACACGCCCGTGTGGATTCCCCGATTCCAACCTTATATAAAGCCGCGATCGACCGATTTCGTAATCCTTCTTTCCATCTTTTCTCCATCTTTTTGAGAGGCTTTAGCTGCTAGGATTTAGAGGGTGATAACGCCTTGACGTATGTCCCACAAGTCGCACGGGTTTGTCGAGTAATAAAATCCCTGTGAGTGGGTATCAGTATCCATAGGGAGTAGGGAGTAAAAATACTTAAATTGTTTCTAATGAAAGCGAAATATGAATAGTGATTTTATGTGACCAGATGTAATGCAAACAAAAGTAAAAGAGACCAGAGAGAGAGCATAAGTAAAGGAGAGGTAAGGTAATCGATATAAATGGGGTAATCGGATATTGATTCGCCTAGGACAATCATTTAAAGTGCAAAAACCCTCTATTATGCTTCCTAACTAATGCATTAATGAGTCACGGAGATCCTTTAATACATGGTCCCAAAAACCCTAAGGTCAACCATGCCTAACCCTATACATGTCCCGGAGGAGGAAATTGAACAATCTCTCAACCTCGCACTCGTATGCAGAATTGCAATGAGTTTCTAGGGATTCCAAGTGATAAATCCTCTTCCCTATATGTACACCGAACCCTTTGGTCCCGTGGGCAGAAGGTCCCTAGCCACAATTAAACCGTAGATGTTAAAAATCACTTCAACGCTTCACTCCATTGCACTCACAACTAAGGCCAGTGAGCGTCATCCTTAGCGCATTCACTCTACTATGACCGCAAAGAACTCGGGGATTGGGCGTAGAATAAAATCACACCATAGGGGAAAAGGATGCTCCGCCTCTCGACTCACCCTCTCAACTCTATCTAATCTTGCCTTATCTAACTCTCACGGTGTGTCACTCACTCACAAAGGTTACCAACAAGAACTCTCAACCCTAGTGTCACTCTGCAGGAAGTATTCATACAATCAATGCATTCAATATTGGAACCCAATAAAAATATCAATTAATGAAAAAGCATAATAACAAGGTTCAATGAAGCGAATACATCCTAGGGGTTCATAATCAAGTACCCACTAGGGGTTTTAGCTCTTAATGGAGCTAATTACAATCAATGAAATCGAATGTAAAGCAATAAAATCCTAGAAAACTCGATAGTCGACGATAATGGTCTTTTGGAGTCTTTACTCGTCAAAGATCCCTTTGTCCCACCTGGATACACCTCACCGGATCGGTGTAAGCGAAAGCTTTCCCACTAACCTTCTTCCAAACAAGAGCGCGATGTCGGGAGCAATAGAACCTCTCCCAATCCTAGCTAATACCTCTCAAAACCCTTGGCGATGAGCCTTTCTCTCGAGTTGGGGGAAAAAGATGGAAGACAATGCTCAAATCGAGGCTAAAAATCGAGGGCTCTGAAATAATGCTTTTAGCGGGTCAGGTCGATCCACATACACGTGGATTTCCACATGCCCGCTCATGGTTTCTCCGCCAACTCCTTCTGTTGTTTTGCTATAGTATTTTACTCACAGTTGCTACGATTAGCCTCTGCTTATGGTACTATTCCGAAACACTCCCGAAACCATGCTTTCATCGAGTTAATGTAAATGGGCCCACGTTTACGTTGTAGATCGCTTCACTTTTCAATGAGCACGCCAGCGTTGGTGGAGATCTTGTGCACATGCACAAAGCCGAATACTGAGATGTATGGTACGCTTTGTGCTCCTCCAAATCATTGCGCTAGCTTAAATACAAGGAGGTTGGCACACATTCTAGCCCTCTTGAACCCAGACTTACGTCTTCGCTTGAAACTTCTCAAGATTTCCTCCAAATGGTATACTCATGATCTTCATCTGGCTTCTTTCTCTCAAAGATTCGTCTTCACAACCCTATATCCATGAAAGTAACATAACACACACATTTTAGTGTTAAAACCCAATAAAAAGTAATGCTCATCTTAAAGGAAACAACACTTAGCATTCTTATCACACAAGCACTTGCTCGAGAGAGAGTTTTGGCAAGGCTGGTGTGGTTCTACTGGATTTTTACACCACATTTTTCTCTTTAAACCTATAGTTATGTGGGGGAGTTTTTCATCGCACCGTCACTCTGGAAGTCCTGGCTCATAAGGGACTCTTTGAAATGAGACCCACTACTCCACACCACCACCACTGAATGCGAGCGAGATTTTTCTTTATGGATTACATGTTTTGACTTTTTGATTTCATTATGATTGATGGTCGTGTCTCGCGGAGATCCTAAACCTCCTAGTGGGTACGGACTCAAACTAGGTTGCTATTGTTTGCATTGCACTTTTATTATGTTTTCTCCACAATTGATGTCTTGAATTGAGTTCCAATCTCCAGATGCTTGTTGAACGATTTCTCCTTAGAGTGACACTAGGGAGATGAGTCCACATTGGTAATCTTTGTGAGTGAATGACACCATGGAGTCGACAAAGCAGTTGGAGAGGTTGAAAAGTCTGAGCTGAGGTCGCCGAGCATCCACTTTCCCTCGACTGCCCTCTCAGCCCTCTCCAATCTGACATGTCTAACCCTCAGGTGGTGTGTCACCATCCATAAAGGCTACAAAGATGGACTCTCAACTAGTGTCATGCTAAGGGAGAAATCATTCAACAAGCATTCAAGATTTGAAACTCAATTGAAGACACTAATTAAGGAAAACATAATAAAAGGTCAATGAAATAATAACATCCTAGGGTTTACAAGTCAAAGTACCCACAAGAAGTTTAGCTCTCCATGGAGCAAGATATAATCCTTTCAATGAAATTGAAAGTAAAAAGCATGTAATCCATAGAAAACCCAATCAATATTTGTGTATCTGGTCATGTGGTGTAGCCTCGATCCTCCAAAAGGTCCTTGTCATGCCTAGGCGCGCCCACGCGGATCGATGCTGACAAAATCTCCACCGATAACTATCTTCCAGAAACAAGGTGATAAGGTCCCTATGTATATCCCATAAGTGACGGGTTTGTCAAAACTAATAATCCGGATGAGCGGTGCTCGAATCCACATGGAATATGGAATATACTTAATTTGATTCTTAGATATGTGAAGATCAATGATGATAATTGTGACAATGATTCAATTCTCAAAAGTAAAAGCAACAAGTAGAGAGCACGAGTAAAGGAAGAGGTGAGGCAGATCGATAAAGATGGGGTACTCGGATAATGCTCCACCTAGGATAATTGTTTCAAGTGCAAGAACCCTCTATTATGCTTCCTAATCAATGCAATGGTGAGTCGATCCTTTAATTACATATCCCAAATCTAAGGTCAGCTATACCTACTCTATACATGTACTCGGAGGAGATTAGATAACCACTCAACCTCTTTGCACTCGCATAGAGTTGCAAATGAGCTCTAGGGATTTCAAGTGATAAATCTCTTCTAATTATAGACCCTAACCCTTTGGTCTAGATGGAAGGTCTAACCATGATTAAGCCCTAGATATTAAGATACCTCAACACTTCACTCCATTGCACGCGCCAACTAAGCCCTGACGGAGGTTCATCCCTCAGATCATTCACTCTCAGTGTGGCCGCAAAGAACTTGAGGAATGGAGGTAGAATCTATCACATCGGAGGAGAAAGGGGCGCCTCCCATGCCTCTCGACTCACCCTCTCAACCCTCTCCAACCTATAGCTTTGTCTAGCAGCTGTGGTGTGTCAATCACTCACAAGGTTACCAACAAGAACTCTCAACCCTAGTATCACTTTCAGCGAAATGTTCATACAATCAAGCATTCAAGGTTGGAACTCACAATAAACATCAATTTATTGAAAGCATAATAAAGAGATTCAATGAAATGGCGATATGACAAGGTCATGCGTATATCCTGCAAGTGCGCGGGTTTGTCAAGGCATAATCCTGGGTGAGGCGGTCGAATACACGAGTAGGGAGTAAAGACACTTAATTCGATTCTTAGCTATGTGGAGTATCAACAATGATAAGTGTGGTAATGATTCAATTCTCGATTAAAAAGCAACAAGTAAGAGATTAAAAAGTAAGGAGGAGGCAAGGCAATCGATCAAAAGATGGGGGTACTCGGATGATGCTTCACCTGGGATAATCAAGCTCAAGTGCAAGAACTCTATTATGCTTTCTAATCAATGCAATGGTGAGTCGTGGAAATCCTTTACATACATAGTCCCAAATCTAAGGTCAATCTATGCCTAACTCTATACATGTCTCGGAGGAGAAATCGTATAATCTCAACACCTTGCACTTGTACATGAGTTGCACTGAGCTCTAGGGATTTCATAAGTGATAAATCTCTTCCCTAGATTTAGACCTAACCCCTTTGATCGCGCAAGGTCCCAGCCACAATTAAATGACCCTAGATACTAAGATCACCTCGAACGCTTCACTCCATTGCATCGTGTAACTAGGCAAGTGAAGGTTCATCCTTAGACCATCTCACTCTATTAAGTGGCCGCAAAGAGAACTAGAGGAATGCAGGTAGAATCTGTATCATCGCTCGGAGAAGGGAGGACGCCCTCGTACTCTCTCGAACTCACCCTCTCAACCCTCTCCAACCTAGCTTTTGTCCTATACGTCCGTGGTGTGTCACCCACCACTGAGGGTGATCAGCTATGTGAGTTTGTTCATGCAGTACAAGTGAGGAAAAATTTACATGAAAGAAACTCTGAATTTTGATTAAGTTAGTATGTCACCAACACACACACATGCACACAAACTAACAAGAGAGATAATGTCCAGAGGAACTAGGCTTTAAAAAAAGCAGAGAATGTAAAAAAAGCGTGCAATTAGTTAGAACCATGGAACGTGTCATTGGTCACTCGGGTATTTTTCCAAATTTGGTTAATTTTCATCCGAGCTCAAGCGAAGACTCGTCCCTATATAGATAATATTATAGAAACATCTAATTTGGATAAAGATCCAAGACTTAGAATTATGATCAGATCCAAGCCTATGCACAACGCTGAACAATTGTTCACATAATTTATGAGAGCACATCAACAATAAAATAAGATAAAGTTTCTCAAAAACAATCCAAATAATCCAAATTCGACTATTCTCAAAGATCAAAAATCAAGGTTTCACCACAAAATTGAAAACCAAGCAAATTTCAAACAAATGGCTATTAATGTGTAGGGTCTTGAACATGTCGAGGAATTTCTTATACTGCTCTTCCTGTTGATCCTTCTTTACCTTGACAAGGTAAGCTATTTTGGTTGATAAGCTGGTAGTGTACTCTTCTCAATAGTCTATTCCAGTGCTTTCTCATCCACAACAGACGGGGACTCAAGGTCAACAATGACATCTAGCTCAGCCTTCTTTATCTCAGGCTCTTTCTCGACAGGGGTTGGGAGTTGCTTTCCACTCCACAATAAAATACCTTTTAAGGATTCCTTCGGGTTGACTTTCGTGTTGTGAGGGAGTGACCCCATAAGCCTCTCCTCAATCAGTTTGGACATCTGAGCCATGTGGTGTTCTAGATTTCTCATAGTAGCATTAGTGTTCCTTTTCATTTCTTCATGATTCAAGAAGCGACTTTCCGATGCTCTTGATGAATCAGTCCCAACAATCCAGTAAGTTCTCTAATTAAATTTGAGGATGATGAGGATGACAGTTGTTGTGTACTCTATTGAGGAGATCTATTTTTGTTTTTTTGTGTCCCCTGTCCCTGTCCTGGGTCGCTACATGAGAAATTTGGGTGATTTCTCCATCCTGCATTATACGTCATCGATGGTTCTGCCCAACAAAATTGACTTGTTCCAACTTACTAGTACCCATATCTGGAGAGCGACTGGGTTCACATGGAGGTCCCCAACTTTCACTAGAAGATCCACCCACTGGGCTAAACGACTGCAATGAATCCAACCTCTTTGTAATAGCTTCAACCTGTTCACCTAAAGTGGTGACGAAATCCACTAGGTAAATTCTAGCTGCCTTATCAAGCTTACTCCTCTCAGAACTCCACTGATAGCCATTGTTGTCTATCTCTTCGATCAATGTATATGCCGCGCTTGGTTTCTTGTTACACAACAAACCCCCTGAGGTTGCATTAAGCATTTGTTTAGTAGAATTGTTCAGTCCATTGTAAAAGATTGGGATCCACATCCATTCCACTATTCTGTGTTGTGGGCACTTCCTCAACATTTCCTTTTATCTTTTCCAAGTGTCATATAAGGACTCCAATTCTAATTGAACAAAGGATGAAATATCACTCCTCAGCTTAGTGATGTTTGCCGCGGGAAAGATCTTGTGATGAACATTTTTGAAACTTGCTTCCATATTGTCAAAGACCCTTACAGCAAAGAATTTAGCCAATGTTTGGCCATTCCTCGAAACGAAAACATAAAGAGTCTAATGCGAATAGCATCCTCAGACACATTATTCACCTTCAAGGTATCACAAATTTCCAAGAAACTCCTTAAATGCTCATAGGGGTCTTCATCCTGAAATCCATCGAACTGACACATTTGCTATACCATTTGAATGATATTCGGCTTTAGTTTAAAATTATTTACAGCAACAGGAGTGTGAACAATACTTGACCCCACTAATCTCCACTGACTCTGTCACACTTAAATTGATCTGTCTAGTTCTTCTTCGAAAATTCCTCTCAACATCTAGATTAGGGTTCGCAAATGGAGAATACGTGCTTCCACGTGTCAAACAGTTATGCCTATGCACAAAAAGATAGGTCTATGTAAGTTCAAGCAAGTACAAAGGATGAGAATGAAAAGAAGGCGAAAATAATGACTAAGATAAAAAGAAAAACAAATATTCACCAATATGAACAATATTAATCAACTAAAAACACCATAATCAAAAATTTTTCCTAAAAGTCGCTAGACCCTCAAAGAACGGCACCAAAAACTTGATGCACTGTCCGTAAGTATACGGGTCACATATAAGCAATACAATGGTCACCCCGTGAGGGGTAGGGTTGTTGAACAACAGGGACTAGACTTAAAGTACTCACTCTTCTTCCGATGTCTAGTGAAACAAGAATTAGATTGATTTGAAGAATAAAAACAAACAAACAAAGGAGAGAATAAGTGGAGATAAAGGATGGATTAGGAACATGGTTTTCAGCAACAAGAGAGCAATGCCCCCGGATGATTCCTATGAGCTATAGCATGCTAACACTACAACAAAAAAAGCTTATTGTGACATTTATGAAACAACAATTTTGGCAAATGTCACTGAAAACCATTAAAATTACTTTTAAGCGATGTTTGTAATAAATGTTGGTGTAATTATATTTTATCCCGACGTTTATAGTGACATTTTTACTTATAGTAACAAGAGGTTTGGTTTTACAATTTTTTTATAAATATTTTATAGACATTGAAAGAAATGTCGGTATAATATTAACTGTTAAGATGTTTATTACGACTTATGTAACAAATGTCATAATTCAATGTGACTCTCATTGCATCAATTTGCTATGACATATTTGAAAACGTCATTTTAAATTATTAAAATAATTTTAAAACGTCATTTCATGTAAACGTTGCTATATTTTATTTGCTAGTGACTTTTAGAACCACACTTATTATATATGTCTTAATAGTTTAAAAGTTTTTTTAATAAGGTTAGTGACATTAGCAAGTTATGTTACTATAATCTTAGTTTTTTTTTATTATTTTTTTTTTGTGACATTTGAAATAACTATTGTAGTGCACATATGGCATTTCTTTATAAACATCTCAATAATCCTGCCATTTATTTTTTTCTTTTAAAAACAATGTAGATAATGTGATTTGTTATGTTTTAAAATCACCACTATAGTTGAATTTGATGGTTATGCGGGGTTATAAATGGGGTGGAGATTGACCAAGGATATATTCCCATGCCTTAGCTCTAAATTTAGAAGTCCATCCTAACCCTGTCCAAGAACTTAAGTATGGGAAAAATTTTTCCCCATCCCCATCCCCATCCGAATGGGGATAATTTGGTTTCAAAGATTTTGCAGGCCCAATTAGTTTTCTATATATATATATATAAAACATTATTAGTTTTTAAAATGAAATTTATAAAATATTTGATATTCTGAGGCAATGGTCACAACCACAACAATATTTATTTATGATTTTTTTAAATAATTTTACTAGAGTTAATAAATTCTAAATATATTATCATTAATTTGCAAATTTTAGATAATTTTTTTATAACTTCTACATTATTATTATTATATCCTATAAACATCATATTTACTGACAGTTCTCTAGTTTCTATACATATGAACATTGAAAAAAACAATATTAGCAATTATCGAATTTTTTCAATGTTCTAAACTAATATTACATAAAACAAAAGCTTTATATATTTGAAAGAATACAATGGAGCCTGAGAATGCAACCACCATACATTCACTAAGGCACGAATCCTGCTGAAGCACATGATAAAACATTAATATAAGATACATCAAGTTAAAACAGTTTTCTACTTTTTTTTTACTATGTACATAAAATAAGAAATTTTAGAATTTCTATAACTAAAACATTGTTGGTATCAAATAATTTTTTTATAATTTAAATAATTATATATATATATAATGAAACTTGGAAATAAGGCTTGTCCATAATGGAGCAGTAGTAGCATATAAAATTAGGAAGAAATATTAAATAGAGTTTGAAAAAATGAGGCATTAATGCACTGTATGTCCACAACTTGAGCCCATGCATGAAAACCACAAAAAGTTTACATTTATGATTAATCGCTGCACTTGAATGAGCTAAATGCACATAACTTCTATTTACCTTAATAACTATCACAGTATAACATAAGAGATGAAATATTATGTATATAATTATAGCTAGTCACATATGATGCTCCCTGAAGCCCAATGTTCTCCAGACAAAATATTAAATTGCCATGATTCCTCTCAAGAGTCTTTATTTGCTTATGGAGTTCTTGAAAATCATCACATTGCTCCTTCCTTATCATGCGGACACACTGCATAAACCACAAAAATATAATACTAAGAGTTGGAGGAAGCATAAAAAGAATTCCATTAAGCATGAAAAAGTAAGTATTTACCTCATCCTTTGTTTCCTCAAGTTTCTGTATGCAACCTACAATAAAGCCTGACGAATGGTTGGCAACTGGATCATAAAGGTATATTTTGTTATCTGGAGTAGCAGCAACACATTCAAGTTGAAGATTGTCATCCACTGAACATATCTATTCAATAATGGAAATAGGACAGGGAACATTAAGAACTGAACGGAGCTTACTATATCTATAGCCAGTCAAATAAAATCTAGCACCTTTGCCTCCAATAAATTCTAAAGACTGATAGTGCGCCTCGAATATTCCAACTGATTCGGCCTGCCTAGAACAAGAATTTTTACAGACACCAGAAAGGGAGTCAACTGGAGTAATTGCAAACTTAACATTTAAGTGGGAAAAAGAAAATGTGAGATCAAAAGCCACAAAAATTAACTGATGGTTGTTGGTATCAATGGAAGAATGAGCACATGGGCAAAACAAATAAGAAATCATCCATTGTCAAAACCTTAAGATATTCCAACGAAGGAAGAAAATAGAGGAAAAGCAAATGCTAAGGCAAATTATATTGTTGGCTTTGACTGAAATGAACACAAACAAGATGAATGTGCAAATGAATAAAAATGAACTCACAACATTTTCTTGCTTCTAATCTTTTGTTTTCTTCCTCTTCCTCTATTTTGCACCAGCTCAGATAGAGCCTAAAAGTTACTCTAGCTAATTTAAGAAAGATGCAGAATTATGTGAGATTATATAGGATACTGACCACACTAGTCTAGACTTGGACATCAATTCAATCTAAATTTACAAATATACAACATGACATAGTAATTGCTGACATGATTGACGCAAACTTGCTCAAAAGTAAAAATATTTAAATTAAGTGAGCTAACCCAATGGAACAAATGAAGTAAAGGATGAAGGTTTGCAATCTAGATG